>NC_142075.1:12447500-12535000 GCF_059756535.1 Pantherophis guttatus | reverse complement strand
GCACACAAAAGAGCGGAAAGCCACAACCCAACCCAAATATTGAGAAGAATTTTTTTATGAGAGAGAGTGAGGGGGGGAGGGGGGGAGAGAGGGAGAGAGAGCTCTAATTGAAATGGAATTACTAGAATTACTCATAGAACTCATAGATTTCAAAACCTCTAGTGATGGAGCACCCACATCTCCAGGAGGCAAGCTATTACATGGATCAAAAAAAAAAAGAGGGCTGTGAAAATATTTACAGACCCCTCGCATCCTGGACATAAACTGTTTCAACTCCTACCCTCAAAACGACGCTATAGAGCACTGCACACCAGAACAACTAGACACAAGGACAGTTTTTTCCCAAACGCCATCACTCTGCTAAACAAATATTTCCCTCAACACTGTCAAACTATTCACTAAGTCTGCATTACTATTATTCTTCTCGTTGCTATTATCTATCTCCTCCCATTTATGATTAGAACCGTGCTGCTTGTATCTTTCCATTTATATTGCTTTTATTTGTTTCCTAGTACGATTTGATCGCTTGTTAGTAACCTTGACTATCACTAAGTGTTGTATCTTTTTATTTTTGATTAATGTATTTTATTCTCGTTATGTACACAGAGAGCATAAACACCAAAGACAAATTCCTTGTGTGTCCAGTCACACTTGGCCAATAAAGAATTCTATTCTATTCTATTCTATTCTATTCTATTCTATTCTATTCTATTCTATTCTATTCTATTCTATTCTATTCTATTCTATTCTATTTCTAATTCTACTCTACTCTGCATTCTATTCTATTCTACTCTACTCTATTCTGCATTCTACTCTACTCTACTCTACTCTACTCTACTCTACTCTACTCTACTCTACTCTACTCTGCGTTCTATTCTATTCTATTGTACTCTACTCTATTCTACTCTACTCTGCATTCTATTCTATTCTATTCTATTCTATTCTATTCTAATTCTAATTCTATTCTAATTCTACTCTACTCTACTCTGCATTCTGTTCTATTCTACTCTACTCTACTCTGCATTCTATTCTATTCTATTCTATTCTACTCTACTCTACTCTGCATTCTATTCTAATTCTAATTCTAATTCTAATTCTAATTCTAATTCTAATTCTAATTCTAATTCTAATTCTAATTCTAATTCTAATTCTAATTCTAATTCTAATTCTAATTCTATTCTATCTGTCAGGAAATTTCTCCTAGGTTGAATCTCTCTTTAATAAGCTTCCTCCCATTGCTTTTTGTCCTGCCCTCTAGTAACGTGGGAAATAAGTCAATCCCCTCTCTCTGTGACAGCCCCTCAAGTACAGGAAGACAGTTACCACGTTCTCCCAGATCTTCTGAATGTTCCTAAATGACTAAAAATTCTGGAAGATTCGTATTGAGAAACGAAGAGGAGAACATGACCATCAACCAGTTGGGGATCATCTCGCCATTTAAACTGCTTTGGCTTAGAACAGACCCATGTTTTGTGATTTTATTGTTTGTGCAGCTGGAGGGTAATGCTAAACAATGCTAAGCAAGCATTGTTTCTCTTCCATAAACATGTGATGCAGATGCAAAATAGTTCATGGGCAATTTATGCTTAGAAAATTAGTCAGTGCAATTTTATTGCAACCAGCCTTTAATTTTTTTATTAATATAAGGAAACACAAAATTAAGTCCTTTATGGGCAAACCTCTGCAGGTCTTTGGAAAAGCTAGCAAGCCTCATATTATGAAGGGGAAAAAAAACCCATTTTTTTCTTATTTTCTTACAAGCTATTTTTCTTTGCACAGGATGCCCTCTGCAGGCACTAGCTTTCCTAGAGATGAATTAATACTAAACAAAGTTCCAATTAAATCAAATCAGAATCTTGATTTAAAAATTAAAAACAAATTAGCTTTCTCTTCAAAATTTCTTACTTCCAACACCATACTTTCCAGAGAGGTAGTACACAAGATGAGACTCTTGCAAGAGGGGGAAAAAAAATAACATTTTAACCTGAAAGGCACAAGCTCCTGTGAGCTTAGTTTAGGCAGCCTGTGTCTAATGACATAAGCTGCAGCTCACAAAATCTTACGCCTTTTAATAAAATTGGTTAGTCTGAGAAGGTGACAGCAAAGCCTTGATTTTGGACTACACTGACTCATGTGGCTTTCCTCGAAGCAAGAGATATATGGAGTCTTAAAATGGAGGAGAAAAAAATATAGGGGGAAGGCAGGGTTGAGAAGAAAAGGAGAAAGGGTTAGTGGGAAAAGGAGAGGAGAAAGACAGTGAGAATAGCCTATAAATAACCCATCATTAATAAACAGTGGTTGCATTTGACGCACATTCTTGCATTGATAAGAGCCATGATGGCACTGTGGTTAGGATGCAGTATTGCAGGCTGACTCTGCTCATTGTCAGAAGTTCGATCCTGACCGGCTCAAGGTTGACTCAGTCTTTCATCCTTCTGAGGTTAGAAGTTGTGGGAGCTTCATCACTTGAGACTTTCAAAAAAAAGATTGGACTGCCATTTGTCAGAAATTGTGTAGGGTCTCCTGCTTGAGCGGGGGTGGGGGGTGGGGGTTGGACTAAATGACCTATAAGGTCCCTTCCAACTCTGTTAATCTGTAAATGAGGATCCAGATTGTTGGGGGCAAGAGGCTGACTCTACACCGCTTAGAGAGGGCTGTAAAGCACTGTGAAGCGGTATATAAATCTAAGTGCTATTGCTATTGAGGTACTGGATGATATAGATATAGGTACTGGATCTTGGTCTCCATCAGAATTTTTTAGGGAGAGTTAACATTTCTCATTACAAGAGTTTATGAGAAATATTAACCCTCCTAAAGAATTCTAATGGAGACCAAAGCAACCTATGTTATCCAATACATCAGTGCTAGAGTTTCTGTGCCGTACCCAACAACTGTTTGTTAATCATGAAAATTTATAGGGAGAAACTGATAAACTGGAGGTACTATACATTAAGGAATAAGAACTGTGCACCCCTCCACATTTTATATATTGCATCTAGACACTCTATGTTTGTTTTGTTTTTTCTCTACTAAAAGAGGCCGCAGCTTACTTTTTTTGGAAGTCAAACGAATTGCTCCCAATAGACAGGGAGATTAACAACCAAATAAATCCAGCTACTTGCTTGCTAGTAAAATGGGCTTTTTACCCAACCCAAATCTTTGGGTTTACTGATTTATAATCCATGATGCTTGCTTAAGAAAGAGCGTAGCTGCTTGGAGAGTATCATTTATAGCAAACCTTGTTTCTAGATTTATCAAGCCAACAAATTGGTTTACCTATATCTCTTTCAAATCTTAGCAATCTAGAGCCCTCTGCAGACATTCTCTGGGTGCAAAGGATCTGGACAGCAAGCTATTATCTCTTCAGTATTTAATATGCTGCTGCTGTTTCTTTTTCCCACCTTGGCCTAACGGATTTTTTTTTTTTTAAAAAAATGCATCTGTGATGTGATCACACATGTGCATAAGGGCACCAGGACTGCTCACAGGCAGAGGTGGGCTGCTGGGGGTTCGCAGGGGTTTGGGAGAACCTCTAGCTAAGATTCTGTCCAGTTCGGAGAGCCCCCAAATCCCACTCCTGGCTGGCCCCGCCCACCCCACCCGTCCCAGGAGTCCCCACGTGGCACGTTTTGGATGCAGGTAAGTGTAGGATGCCCATGGAGGCTTGGGGAGGGCGAAAAACGGGCCTACCGGAAGTTTGGGAAGGCCATAAATCAGCAATAAATCAGAGTGATAAATGTATAGAGCAGTGATGGCTAACCTTTTTGCCATCACGTGCCAAAAGCGAGAGGAGCGTGCGCGCCCATACCCATAATTCAATGTGCCCTGCGCATGCGCACACAACCCCCTGTGCTCCCTCCACTTTTTGGCACAGGATGGCATGGTGGGTCCGGTAGGCCCATTTTTCACCCTCCCCGGGCTACAGAGGCTTTCTCGGAGCCTGGGAAGGGTGAAAACGGCCTTCCTCACAGCCCTCTGGAGGCCCTCCGGAGGCTGGAAACAGCCCGTTTCCGAAAAACGTGCCTTCTGGGTCCACCGGAAGTCAGGAAACAGGTGATTTCCGGCCTCTGGAGCGCCTCCAGGGAGGGTGAAGACTGTTTTCGCCCTCCCCAGGCTCCTAGAAAGCCTCTGGAGCCTGGGGAGAACGAAAAATGGGCCTTCCCCAACTCACCTGAGGCCCTCTGGAGGCTAGAAACAGCCTGTTTCCTGACTTCCGGTGGGTCCGGAAGGCTCAAAAATCAGCTGGCCGGTGCATGCATGCGTGTTGGAGCTGAGCTAGGGCAATGCTCGCATGCCCACCAATATGGCTCCGCGTGCCACCTGTGGCACGCATGCCATAGGTTTGTCATCACAGGTCTAGAGCGTTATGGTATAACTATGAAAATAATGGTTATAAATATGATGTACAACGTTATCTATTTAAGAGAGACTATATTGTATGACTACGAGAATAATGGTTATACTCAGGGTGTATAACACTATCTATATTTAAAAAGGACTCGATACAGCCAGTACACTGTTGTTGCAAAACTGGAAATATGATGTACAATAAGGGAAAATGTATTTTATATATACATACATACATACATATAAAACCCCCAGGAATTCAGCCCTATGAGTCTATTTATTCTTAGGTCACTTCCAAAGATAAGCAATAAAGTGGCTCATTTCATTCCCCGCTTTTCCAAATTCAAAACTGCCCTCGTTATGCCAGCCCTCCAAAATTTGCTTTTATGACCAAAAGTTAGCACTTAAAAAAAAAAAAAAACTTGCTTGTCCTGTGATAACCTCAGTAGCTAGTTCAGCTAAGTCTTATCATCATTCCTAGGATCTGCAGCTCGGAAGGTGTGGGCAGCTATTTTTAAGGAAAAGAAAAGAAAATGAACAAAGGCGCCTCTTTCATTGATTCAATAGGAAAAAAACACACAGGACTGAATGAGAAAGAAGGGATGATAAGGAATTCATTTTTTCGTTCATTTATTTTTATCGGGTTTCCTTTAGACTCTTAAAGGATTTGTTTGTCAAGGATGGGAAAACAGGCACCGTATTTTTCGGAGTATAAGATGCACTTCCCTCCCCTCCCTAAAAGAGGGTGAAAATTTGGGTGTGTCATATACACCGAATGTAGCTAAAAATGCAAGGCACGGAGGAGGCGATGGTCTGTGGCAATCCCTGCAGCCAGGAACAGCTTACTTATTTACTTACTAGAACAGCTGATTGGGGGTATTCTGGAAGGCGGATCCATCCGCCAATCAGCTGCTCCTGCTGAATCAGGCTGCAATAATGTGCTAAAGCTGACCTGGCTGTTGGCTATTTGCTGCAAGGCCTGACAGAGTTTGCAGCAGCAAGCAAAATGCAAGCAGAGGAGAGGAGTTTCAGTTTCAGTTTTAGTTTCAGAGATCAGCACAGCATGCAGCTTCAGAACAATTGACCTAAGCCACATCCAGGCTCCTTGCTGTCTCCTTCCTTGTTGCTCACACAGCAAATACTGTTTCAGTTTCCAAACAGTCTCACACACTGGTAGGCAGAGGCAGAATTTTTTTTTCTTCTTATTTTCCTCCCCCAAAACACAAATAAGGTGCGTCTTATACTCCAGAGCATCTTCAAAAAATATGGTACATATTATATTGCTTCTCCAAAAGTTTTTCCCTAACACTTCTCATTCTTTTTTTGATGACAAATATGTTTTCATTCTTTTTTTTTTCAAGAAAAAAGTGAATTTAGATTTTTATTTTTTTTACAAAAAAAAATCTAATATGTAGAATTTGGTGTTCTCACTGTCAGATCATCATTTCAATGGGCTCTTTGAAACAGGGAAGGTTGGACAGTTAAGAATGGTTTGAAAGTGATGGAAAAAAAATGCGACAGAGAAAATACCCTCAACAGCAGAAAATAAGAGCCAAATTACCGTAATCAAAAAGCCAATGCACTCCTAGACTGCATTAATAGAGGGTTAGAATCAAGATCACATCAAGTATTAGCACTGCTTTAAAAAGCCTTAATATGGCCACACTTGACATCCAGTTTTGGTCACCGCAATATAAAAAAAGATGTTGAAGCTCTGGAAAAGGTGCAGAGAAGAGCGACAATTAGGGGACTGGAGGTTAAAACAAATGAAGAACTGTTGCATTTGCGTATGTCTAGTCTAGTGAAAAGAAGAACTTGGGGTGACGTGAAAGCAGTGTTCCAGTATTTGAGGGGCTGCCACAGAGAAGAGGGGGCCAGCCCATTCTCCAAAGCAACAGAAGGCAAGACAAGAAGCAATGAGTGGAAACTAAGCAATCTAGAACTAAGGGGAAATTTCCTAATGGTGAGAACAATCAACCCGTGGAATAGCTTGCCTTCAGAAGTTGTGAGTGCCCCATCACTGGAGGCTTTCAAGAAGAGACTGGATGGCCCTTTGTCTGAAATGGTATAGACTCTCCTGCTTGAGCAGGGGGCTGGACTAGATGACCTCCAAGGTCCCTTCCAACTCTGTTATTCTAGGTGATCAAGAATCAGTTGGAGAAATTCCAAAGAAATTCTAAAGCATCCTGAATTTAGAAAAATCCTTCTGCACGGAGTGGAAAACTAGTGGTATACAGCAAAGCAAATTTAGCACAGTGTTATGAAACTTACGGGACGCGGTGGCTCAGTGGCTAAGAAGCTGAGCTTGTCGATCATAAAGTCGGCAGTTCAGCGGTTCGAATCCCTAGTGCTTCGTAACGGGGTGAGCTCCCGTTACTTGTCCCTGCTTCTGTCAACCTAGCAGTTCGAAAGCAGGTAAAAAATGCAAGTAGAAAAATAGGGACCACCTTGGTGGGAAGGTAACAGCATTCCGTGCACCTTTGGCATTTAGTCATGCCGGCCACATGACCACGGAGGTGTCTTCAGACAGCGCTGGCTCTTCGGCTTTGAAACGGAGACGAGCACCGCCTCCTAGATTCGGGAACGACTAGCTCATATGTGCGAGGGGAACCTTTACCTTTACCTTTATGAAACTTGATGTCTTCCAGAACTGTTAGAGAAGAGTGAATTCACCACCAATGGCAACAGGAGTCCTTCAAGTCAGAAAGACCTCGCAGAACGCATCTTCTTGCATAGGAGTTTCAAGAATTGTGCAAATATGCAGACTCAATCCTGAAAGCAAATCCTTTTCTTCTTCTGATAAAGTATCTCATTCTAACACCACCATCCTTCAAATCCCAAGAACCAGACACAACGTACAACAGAACTGATATTTCTGCAGCCCAGAGTTATTTATTATTGCATATCATCAGGTTGAGAAAAGTCCTTCTTCTTATAATTATACCTGGGAGTTCTCTGTGGGTGCTCTTTGGCTAGCTGTTTTCTTAAGTGATGTGCCAATATTTTTAAGTGTTGGGTCAATATTTTTCTCATGTTTTTTCAATTCTTATTCAATCCGAAGAAAAAGAAATGGCCTCTTAAATCGTTTTCCTAATTGAGACCACTCCCCCACTGCAATTAGGGTGGTCTGAGTGTGGAGTTCTTACTGTTCCTACTGTTTCTTGCTCTACAGTGTCAAGGGTATATTGTATGTTTTTGTGCATTGCTGCTCTTTGTGCAATCGTCTCCCCAGCAATCTGCAAATATCTCTTCAGTAGTCTTACAAGCTCACCATGCTTTAATTCAATCCAAAGGAAAAGCATTAAAGACAGAACTCTTCTCAAAGGGATTGTTTTTTCAAGTCAGGCAGCCAGAGAAGATATAGATTAACAGAGTTGGAAGGGACCTTGTAGGTCATCTAGTCCAACCCCCTGTCCAAGCAGGAGACCCTACATCATCCCCAACAAATGGCAGTCCAATCTCCCCTTGAAAGCCTCCAATGATGAAGCTCCCACAACTTCTGAAGGCAACTTCTGTTCCATGGGTTGATTGTTCTCACTGTCAGAAAATTTCTCCTTATTTCTAGGTTGAATCTCTCCTTGATCAGTTTCTATCCTTTACTCCTTGTCTGGCCTTTGGGTGCCTTGGAAAATAGCTTGACCCCCTCCTCTCTGTGGCAGCCCCTCAAATATTGGAAGACTGCTATCATGTCTCCCCTGGTCCTTCTCTTCAGTAGACTAGCCATGCCCAGTTCATGCAACAGTTTATTTATTTATTTTTATTTATTTAGTTTGTCAAACATGTACAAGATAACAGGAATCAGTATAAACATGGATATGAACATGGGAAATGGATACGAATAAATGGGGACAGTAGGACAGGGAAGAAGGCACGCATGTTTTAGCCTCCAGTCCCCTAATCATCCTGGTTGCTCTTCTCTGCACTTTTTCTAGAGTCTCAACATCTTTTTAATAATGTTGTGACCAAAACTGGATGCAGTATTCTAGGAATGATCTTACTAAGGCTTTATAGAATGGTATTAGTACCTCACTTGATCTTGATCGTATCCCTTTGTTATAGTGTGTTATAGAAGCTATACAGTGATGGAGCAATTTGAAGAAAGGAAAGAAAAACAAAACTTTCCTTACTGGCTTGCAAAACTAAAGCGCCAAAGACCAAAAAAAAAAAAAAAAAAGACTCGCTAATTCTCTTAAAGTGAGGAAGAAACAGTTCAGATGAGAGGATGACTGGATGAGAGATTTGTACTCTTTATTAAGGAGGATCTGCAATCTGACCAATGTTGAATGCCCCAAGTAACATGGAGAAGACTGTTCTGACCTAGGCTTCCTGAGTCATTAAAACACACGAGTTGTCCCAAAAACCTCTTTTATTGCAACAGCTGTGAATTCTGTTCATTCACAGATGAGTCCCAAATAGTTGTAAAGAGTCCTTCGGGACCTTCACATGCTGCCAAAGACCTAATTGGCAAAGCCAAATGGAGTCCAGAATCAAACAGAGCTTCAGGCTTTAAGATGAACCGAATAAACAAATGTTGCTTCCTGCAAAGGCCCATGTGCCTTTGCTCCTCTTTTAAGCCTTATGGGAGGGGCCATTCATCTCCAAGCCCTACTCCTGAGTTGTCCCTTTTGGTTTAGCTGTTCTTGCCTTCTGGCAGCTCTGCGCATGCGCGTACTGGGAACAGGCTCCCCCTGTTCCTCTGCCTCACTGAGGTCCAACTCTGAAGGCTCTGGAGGCAGCACGTACCTCCCAGATGGCCCTTTCTCTGCCTCCAATGCAGAGCCCTCGTCCAAGCCTTCCCCAGACTCCAGGACTGGTACATATTCCTCCCCAGCCTCCTCACTGTCCGACTCTGCTGCCAGCTCCGCAGGCTGC
Organism: Pantherophis guttatus; assembly: GCF_059756535.1. NCBI lineage: Eukaryota > Metazoa > Chordata > Lepidosauria > Squamata > Colubridae > Pantherophis > Pantherophis guttatus. The sequence continues at coordinate 12,525,781 of NC_142075.1, read as the reverse complement.
TGGTGGACCACAACAAAGACAAAGAACAGATTGCACTGGCTCGTCTGATGGTCACCTGCACGACAATATGAGTCACCGAAAGGGGAAGATATGGGAATGTGTCAAAGTCACAAAGCAACTGTGTTCTGATCCAGCTCCCCAAACACCACAAACCATCTGAAGTTAACTCAAAGATTCCTTTATAAGGAGCGCCAGAAGCCCTGGCAAAAAGTTTCTCTCTCAACGCAGGCAACAAGTCTGTCCGGCAGGGAGACGAATAGTTGTGTGTTACACCTATTCGTCTCCACCCCCGCCTTTTATCCCCGGAGCTAGTATGGGGCTTCACTAGCAGTGGTGGCTCTTCCTTCCCAAGGATCGGCCCATGGATTTCCACTGCTCTTCTCTCTTCTGCCTTCTGCACATCTGTGCATCAGGCACTCTTTCCCATCAGCCACCTCCAGACCTGGGGGCTGTTGACTCTCCATCTGAGGGCTAACGGACGGCCCAGGCTCTGTCTCTGTCTGTCTGTCTCTCTCTCTGCCAGCTCCATTCCCTCTTCCCCCCTCGAAGCTCTCAGGTTGCCTTGATGCTGATCCTGACTCCCACGCCTCCCTCTCCTCCTCTGATTCGGCTCCTGGAGGGGCCAGCAGCCAGCAGGCCACAACAAACTGTCACCAACATGGTGTCTTCCAGACGTCTTAAAAATCAGTTCCTGAAATCCCTAGTTGAGTATAGAGCAGGGGTCTCCAACTCCTGGGCCACAGATGGGTACTGGTCCATGGCTGGAACCAGGACATGCAAGCGGCGGGTGAGCTAGTGAAGCTTCATCTGTGCATTCACAGGATCTAGGTTGCATGCAAAACCATCCCTTCCCAGTCCATGGAAAATTTGTCTTCCACGAAACCCCGGTGCCAGAAAGGTTGAGGATTGCTGGTATAGAGGCTAAGGATTTGGGGAATCGATAGTCAAGGCACTCGAGGGCACCAGGTTGACGAAAGCTCTTCCAAAGCTCATAGCATAACACAGCACAATGCAATAACAGAAGCTAGTGATGGATCACCAGTCTCGAAAACACCCCAGGCAGCAAGTTAGTCAATTTCAAAAGCCCAAGGTTGCATGGAGGCAGCTGAGTTTTTGTGACTGTGACACCTGGCTGCTAATTAGCTAGTCTTTTCCTCCCTGTGCCCAGTGGGGCCAACTTAGCACTGAGTACATCCCGAGTAAATTACATTTTTTTTTATTTAAAAAAAAAATCCCTTCCGCCTCCCCTCTCAGCTTTTTATTTATTGTAATTACCCGAGTAATAAGATTTGTTTTCCTTGTTATTGTATATATGACCACACAAGGCAACAACAAAAATAACAGCAGTGACAGTGGCTGGGAGAAAGAACAACAGCTGGGAAGAATTATGCCTTTTATTTATCTCCGTGGTCATTACGGGGCCACAGAGCACAGCCGGAGGAAGCAGGGGCAATGCGGTGGGAGGGGGGGTTGCATGGAGAACAGCTGTAAATAGAGAAGCTGGCATGTACCGGGGGAGCCAAAATATTTAACAGTGCATTCGCTAAGGAGGAAACAGTGGTGCTAAATGAACCTGGATCGTAATTCATGCGGCAAGGCAGTTCAGGCAGATAAGGGACCGAATAAATCACCCTCTGGAAAAAATGAAGGGAAGGAGAGGAGATCTGTCAGTCCTGCCCAGTTTTTTTTGAAGAAAGGATCTGCAAAAAAACAGATCCCATGTTTTGGTTCCCTTGCATGGAATGAGGAAGAAAAGGGAGATGAAAGAGGAGTAGGAGAGAAGGTTAGAAGGGGGGGGGAAGAAGAGAGGAGGGGGGGAAGGGGAAGTAGAAAAGAGAAGGAGAGGAAGAACGAAGAAAGTAGGAAGAGATAGAGGAAGGAAGAGAAGGGGAGAGGAGAAGAAGAAAGGGTGTGGCAAAAAAAAAAGAAGGGTAAATGGTAAAAGAGCAGTCAAAAGAACAATCAAAAATAAAATGAAAGTTAAAAGATAAGATGAATGAAAAATGACTGTACCTGTAAATATGTTTATGAGAAACAGAAATAAAAACTTTTTTGAGAAAAAAAGAAGAAGAAGAGCATCGTCTCATGAGATTTGCTACTCAGCTGTGGTTGCACTACCCACCTGTAGAAAATCTTTCGTATGCTTCTGTTTGTTATAACATTTGCATTTTGAACACATACTTAATTGGGCCGTTGCTCCATTCATTGATTAGACACCTGTTTTCTTGGTTGTGCTAGTGATTATGGGGTATAATATTTCTTGCCAACAATTTTTTGCATTGTTGTCATTGTTTTTATTTTATTTTAAATTCGTCTGCTGCCCAGAATCCCTTGAGAGGTGGGTAGCAGTACAAACTGAATAAGTACTGTGAATGGGACACTTGGCCTCGGTTAACGTAACCATGGTTTGTTTACTCATTAACCCAACATGCTAGGTTCACCCGCTGCAAACTAACCACAAAGGCTCAGTTCACACAGCATGAAGCAATAGAATTTCTTGGGTAGCTTACGGCTTAGTGTATCCTATGTACCAGCCTGTGACTGGCAGGTACATCCCATCATTAAAGCAAAAGGCAACACAGAGGTAGAAAAACAATGAAAGAGAAGATGCTGTCATAGTTACTAATGCCCTCCAGGTGCCATGATAAAACAAAACTGTACACACCCCAGTGGTGGGTTTCAAAATTTTTTACTACTGGTTCTGTGGGTGTGGCTTGGTGGGCGTGGCTTGGTGGGTGTGGCAAGGGAAGGATACTGTAAAATTTCCATTTCCTCCACACTCCAGGGGAAGGATACTGCAAAATCCCCATTTCCTCCCAATCAGCTGGGACTTGGGAGGCAGAGAATAGACGGGGGCAGGGCCAATCAGAATTTTTACTACCGGTTCTCTGAACTACTTAAAATTTCCACTACTGGTTCTCCAGAACTGGTCAGAACCTGCTGAAATCCACTTCTGACACACCCCCAATGACCTCATTGTAAGTGATGATGTCATTGGAATAGCCCATATGGGATGCTAACATCTATTCCACCACAAATTTGGAGTAAGTTGCTCAGAAGCTTTGACTGATAACAATTTTCCAGTATCTGAACTCAAGTCCTACTCAATCATTGCTTCCCTTCATCCTTGAAGATACCACAAGTAAATGAGATTTCCAGCAAGCTGTGTATGAATTTATCATTTCACATTGCTCGAGAAAAGTTGAGGAAAGTGCTAGTTTTCTAAAGGTTCCTCTGAAAGCATTTACGAGCTATCAGAGCTGCTAGAAATATGCCTTGCGATGAACCCCTTTTGGCTAAAAAGAGAAAGAATGAACTGAATTCCACCTTTGCCCCAACGTGCAATGCAGATCTTCACCTGAACAAGTAGTTATTGCCTAATTTGTTTCTTGAGTTTGTTCAGTTTTTTAATTCCTTTTTTTTTCTTTCTCTGCACCAGAGGAAAATGATCTGCTGTATTCAAATGGGTCCATATTACAATTCCCAACACCCTTTCCCATTAGCCATGATGACTGGGATTGATGGGAGTATGTCAGCTCTATGTTTACTTCTTCCAGTTGTCTTCCTGGTATGGTTGCTCTCTGAATATATGGCTAATAAGCCATATCTAGTGAGGAGCTAGGCTTTACCAGGAGTGAAATCCAATGGGTTCTGGAGAACCCATAACTGAAATTTTGAGTAGTTCAGAGAACCGGCAAATATCACCTCTGGCTGGCCCCAGAGTGGGGTGGGAATGGAGATTTTGCAATATCTTTCCACCAGGAGTGGGGAGGGAATGGGGATTTTGCAGTATCCTTCTCCTGGAGTGTGGAGGAAATGGAGATTTTGCAGTATCCTTCCCCTGGAGTGGGGTGGGAATGGAGATTTTGCAATATCTTTCCCCTAGGAGTGGGGAGGGAATGGGGATTTTGCAGTATCCTTCCCCTGGAGTGGGGAGGGAATGGAGATTTTGCAATATCTTTCCCCTAGGAGTGGGGTGGGAATGGAGATTTTGCAGTATCCTTCCCCTGCCACGCCCACCAAGCCATGCCCACCAAGCCACACCACGCCCACCAAGCCACACCCACAGAACCAGTAGTAAAAAAAATTGAATTTCACCACTGGGCTTTACCTAAGTATTTTATGTAATAAACCTTTGGTTAAAGCCACAAAGAGATTAGATTCCTGCTTTGCAGGAACATACGGTCACTCACAACCTCGTTACCTCTAGGCTGGACTACTGTAACACCCTCTACATGGGGCTGCCCTTGGGATGCATCCGGAGGCTCCAGCTAGTCCAGAATGCAGCCGTGCGGGTAGTTACGGGGGCGTCTAGATACTCCCGTGTAACACCTCTCCTGCGTGAGCTGCACTGGCTGCCGGTGGCGTTCCGGGTTCATTTCAAGGTTCTGGTGCTTACCTATAAAGCCCTTCATGGCTTAGGCCCGGGGTACTTACAGGACCATCTCCAGCCACTCTCCCACCATCCTGTGCGCTCTCACAGAGTGGGCCTCCTCAGGGTACCGTCGGCCTAACAATGTCGGCTGATGACCCCCAGGAGGAGAGCGTTCTCTGTGGGAGCCCTGACCCTCTGGAATGGATTGCCCAACGAGCTCAGGACAGCCCCCGACCTTCTTCCCTTCCATCGTGAGCTGAAGACGTGGCTCTTCCGTCAACTTAACTGATCAGTTTGGGGGTACACTGTTATAATTTTAAATTGTTTTAATAGGGTTGCTGATTTTAATTTTTATTTCATTGTGATTTGTATTGGAAATTGTCATTTTGTAAGCCGCCTTGAGTCCCCAGGGAGAAAGGCGGCATATAAATCGCAATAATAAGTAAATAAATAAATAAATACGCCACATTGCCATTCAAAACCAACCACCTGAGCTGCTGGTGGCAAAGGTGAGACCTGACCTGGATTCACAGTATACCTTATGGCAGTGATGGCTAACCTTTTTGCCATCGCATGCCAGGAAGGGGGTGGGGGTGGAGGGTTCGCACCTGCGTGTACCCACACCCATAATTCTATATGCCTCGCCCTGTGCATGCATGCGTGACCCCCTCCCCCCCTGCTCCTGGCATATGATGGCCCAGTAGGCCCGTTTTTCTTTCTTACCTGGCTCCAGATCCTCTCTATGCATCTGGGGAGGGTGAAAACAGCCTTCCCCACCCCCTTGGAGATCCTCCAGAGGCAGAAAACAGCCTGTTTCCCTACATCTGGTGGGAGCTGGGCTGGCGTGCCAGGCGACATGGCCCCGTGTGCCACCTGTGGCACGTGTGCCATAGGTTCGCCATCACAGCCTTATGGCAAAACTAGGAAAATCTCACGAGAACTGAGTATGTAGTGTCATACCAGCCACTAGTTATGATGGACCAGCCACTATGTACTATGATGGACTGCAGGGCTGGCACAATGTGTAACATGTTCACACTGGTGCAATAGGATTGGGTGTTTTGTCAACATGATTTATTGGGTTAGGGATTTTTTGCCTTCACTGTGAGTTGTATTGTGTTGGGGGGGTGCACTGAGGGAGCTCCACCAATCTCATTGTGCATATGTTGTGCACTGACAATAAAGATTTGATTTGAATTGAATTGAATTGAATTGAATAGTTAGTCAACCGTGACTAACTGGTGGATAAGCATGCTGTGTGAATCTATCCAATGGCGACTCCCTAGGTGGCTCAGAGGCAAAGACCCTAAGCTTGTTGATCAGAAAGTTCGGTGGTTCGAATCCTTAGCATAGGTCTCCTGTGTGAGCTGGGGGTTGGACTAGACCACCTCCAAGGTCCCTTCCAACTCTGTTACTCTTTACTCAAGAAGCTACAAGGAAGCCAACCCAAAAGGTATGATTCCTAACCTAATGTTAGATCTATCATTTGGGACGGTCTAGAGGGAAAAAAATCCATTTAGGGTGACCAGCATGACTATCCCAAGATCTAGGCAATTACAGCTGAATTGCAAGGACCTTTAGTGTTGAGTGTATGTGTGTGTATCCTTCTATCAACTCCAAGCTTGATCAATGATCCTGCAGCTCTGAATCATTTTTAATTTAATACTTCTGGGAAGAGGTATAAAAAAAAATCAATCAAACACAGGCACCATTGGCAAGCAGAGGGAATTAGCATTTGGCAGTGTTCATTATTGCTGTTTACGATGTTTTGGTTCTTTCTCTGTTTTTGACTGATGCAATTAATAACCTTAAATTTAGAGATAATAAATAATAGCTTTTCCTCTGTAGCTGCAGTGTCTGGGAAAGATCAACTAAGAGCTCAAATTCCTACCAGCTTCTGAGTTTGGCAGATGCCACATGAGTTTGCACACTTGCAGAAATGGTGCCAGGGAGCATGTCAAGGCAACGAATGATAGTACAGGGATGGGATTCCCAGAATTCCTGAGCCAGCCACAGGTCATAAAGGGGCATTTGCTGGCTCAGGAATTCTGAGAGTTGAAGTCCACAGAGTCACAGAGGAAGCCATAGTTGTCCATCTCTGTTTGTCGCCAGGACATACACCAGAAGAGACTGTTGTGGTCCGCCAGCAGCCTGAGGAGCTGGCAGCAGAGTCGGACAGTGATGAGGCTGAGGAAGAACATGGGCCAGTCCTGGAGGCTGGGGAAGGCCCAGATGAGGGCTCTGTGTCAGAGGCAGAGATGGGGCCAGGGCCATTGAGGGGTGATGTGCGGACTCCAGAGCCTCCAGAGGCTGAGAGTAGAGAGGCAGAGGAACAGGAAGAGCCTGTTCCTAGTGCACGTATGAGAAGAGCTGCCAGAAGGCAAGAGCAGCTACAGCAAAGAGGATGACTCTGGAGTAGGGCCAAGAGATGATTGGCCCCTCCCATAAGGCTTAAAAGACCAGAAACGACTCTTGGGCTCTTTGTCGGAAAACAACGTTGATAGACTTGTTCTTGTCTTACTACACTTATCTCTGGTCGGCGTCTTCTGCTTCTGAACTTTTGCCAAGAGAAGCCTTTGGCAGTTTGCCTAATTATACCAAGGTTGGTGATTAGACTGAAGAATTTGTGTTATGAAGAATTTGTTTTGATTTAGTTTGGACTACGCTGAGAATGAATTACTTCTCAGCTGTTCTAATAAAGTCTGTTTGTTTTGGAACTGTTTGCGTCTAATACTACCTACTTCGGGCCTGGTTCACAACAGAGACATTGCTAGCCTGGTCAGTAAGTCAAAGCGTCTAAGGAACTAGTAAGGGAAGTGGTTGCAACTTCATCACAATAATTGTGAAGTAAAATGAATGTGTTGAAATGGGCATCTTTTTTATTACAAAATTGGATCTATTTCCTCGCTGACTGTAATGGAAACTCCTTTCACTGATTCTATCACGGCAGACATTTCATTCTGCAGATTTACTGAGATTAAAGCTACGTTAAGGGTGGGAGACTGCAGCCATTGTCCCCCTTCCCCTTATGATAATTTATCAGCAAGCTTGAAAAAAAGATTTACACAAGATATTTGTTCCTGATTTATAGTCAGGATCACCCAAGCTAAATACCGAATAACAATTAAAACAATAACAACAGCACTATTGTTTTGTTTAGGCATAAGAACAACAAGTGGAAGTTTGCTTTAAATCACTACAAATGTCCACCTTATTGTCATTCCCTTCTCTGCTTAATTTGGGAGCATCTTCTCCCTTGAAATCATGGGAATATCCCTCATCTCTGGGCCCTGGTAGCACAGTGGTTAAATGCAGCATTTCAGGCAAACTCTGCCCGCAGCCTGGAGTTCGATCCTGACAAGGCTCAAGGTTGACTCAGCCTTCCATCCTTCTGAGATCGATGAAATGGGGATCCTGATTGTTGGGGGGAGTATGCAAATGATGCCAACATTGCAGATTGTCCAGAGAGTGCTGTAAAGCACTATGGGGAGGTATAAAGGTAAAGGTTCCCCTCGCACATATGTGCTAGTCGTTCCTGACTCTAGGGGGCGGTGCTCATCTCCGTTTCAAAGCCGAAGAGCCAGCTCTGTCCGAAGACGTCATGTGGCCGGCATGCAAAGGCACACAGAACGCTGTTACCTTCCCACCAAAGGTGGTCCCTATTTTTCTACTTGCATTTTTTACGTGCTTTCGAACTGCTAGGTTGGCAGAAGCTGGGACAAGTAATGGGAGCTCAACCTGTTACGCGGCACTAGGGATTCCAACCGCTGAACTGCCAACCTTTTGATCGACAAGCTCAGAGTCTTAGCCACTGAGCCACCACATCCTTTTATGAGAGGTATATAATGGCCTAAATACTATTGCTATCTCTATGGCATTTCCCTTGTAACAACTCCTGTAAGAAGAAGCAGGAAGAGCCAGCTAGCTGGCTGGCTGGCAGGCTGGGATCTAGTCTTGTGCCTTAATTTAATCCCTTGCGTTCCTGTATTTAGTCTGCAGCACAGCAATTTTCTTGCCATTTTTTTTCTGCCAAGTGTCCTTCAGTTTGGAAAAAGACTTTAGAAGTTCTTTCCGAGGAGAAGAGAACGGTGCAGAAATGGTGCGCAACTGGGGTGTTATGTTCCTGCATTTTATTTAGCAACCTGGGGAAAGAATGACAGCCTTCATGATGGGACCGTTTATTCCCCAGTAATCTGCAGCTTCCTTGGATTCTCATGTTTCCTTTATATACCACAAGGCTTTTTCATCTGCGGGACTTCGAGGGAAATCTGCCTTAAATAAACTGCTAAGGTTTTTTTTGCTACCCCCTGGATATTGCAAGAGGAAAGTCATGACCAAAGTATATGCCATTTAATAACATTGGTTAGTCCGAAAAGATGCAGCAGTTATTCCAATTTTGAGCCGGGGTGAATTTCCCTGGAGAAATTCATAGGAAAGCATCACCATCAAACATGGTAGAAAAGTATGAAAGGCCATTTATTGTCAAGCGTAATTTAGCTTTCTTACTTTGTTTTTCTCGGAACTTTCTTCAATCCTGTCCAGTCTCGTCACCTGACTTTTTTTTATTGCCTTCAAAATTGTATCTTGTGTCATTATTTCTCCATCTCAAGTATTACCTAGATACAAATTCATCCCTTTATGGCAAACTCTGTTTGGTTCCTAATTTCTACCGTGTTTCCTCGAAAATAAGACTCTGTCTTATATTTTTTTGAACCCCGAAATAAGTGCTTGGCCTTATTTTTGGAGAGATCTTATTATTTTGGAGTTCATGGAACAAGATGGGGATCCTCTTGCCGCCTTAACTGATTTCCAGCTCTGTCTCCCTAACCCAAACTAGAGGAAATGGCAGGAACTGGTTGCACATGCATTTAAATATTTTCGGAGACAGCTTATTTTCAGGGGAAGGCTTATTTTTGGGAAAACATGGTATACCTCAAATTGTTCACCTTCAGAGCTTTGAGGAGCCCAAGTTCATAAAAGTTTATTGTACCATCCCTACACAGGTACACATTAATGCCCCACAATGAAACTCCATCCGCAGTAGGGAGATGCTGTTTCAATGAAGTGCATATCACAACAAGCTGAGCTGTTTACAACCATTCAGAAATTAGCTTCCAGAACAGAAGCTGCTAATTTGCAAGTGCCGTCGAAATCCTATTATTATAGATTGCCCTGTGAAAAGATCCTTATTATATTGCACAAATTCCTTCAATTCTTAAGAAGGGTGCAATGCAGAATGTTAGCACGCAGCCCTTAGAACCAAATTGCTAGAAGTTATTTCACATTCTACTTACCTCCACATGCTCAAACCTCAGAAGTCCAAGAGAAGTACTTTGATCTGGGTTGATTTGGTTTGCTAAGAAGATCAAGATCATGCTCTTGCCTTGCTCACATAATACACTACTAGCTTATATAACCCAAGTCTCCATTCATGCTCAAAGTAGTTTCATGCAAACAGTAACACTGCTGTGCTTTCAGGTGCATGCCTTAATTGTGCACACAGCTTGCAAAAATCCCTTTCCACTAGATACAATAAACTGGAGGAGGTGAGAGTAGCGGGGATGATGGAGAGGGTGGGGGAGATTTGATGTGACTACCTTTACTTCTGTTACCTGTCCAAGACATTTATCTACTCATTTGAGTTGCATGCTATAGAAATATAAATGCAAAATTAGGACCACATCTGAATCAGAACACGTACCATTTTCAATTTATATTTGACAAAGAGATGCACCCAAAACAACTCCTGTGGCTTTAAGCAAGGTCATCAAGAAAGGATTAGGTCTACTCAACTCACCAGTATTTATGAAATGTGGCATCAACTTGCCTGTATGATGCCAAAGGTAAAAAGATAAAGGTGTCCCTGTGGATTTTACTCTGCTAGTCGTTGCCAACTATGGGGGATGGTGCTCATCCCCATTACAAGGCAATTGAGCCAGCACTGACTGAAGACATTTCTATGGTCATGTGGCCAGCAGGATGTCACAGAGCACTGTTACCATCTTACCGAAGTGGTACCTATTTATCTACTCGCATTTGCATGATTTTGAACTGGTAGGTTGGCAGGAACAGTGGGGAAGACGGGAACTCACCCCATCACGTGGCACTCGGGTCTCAAACCTGGGCTGCTGCCTTTCCAGTCAACAAGCCCAGCATCTTAACCACCATGCCACCCCTGTATGGTGGGTAAATCCCATTCTTAAAACCCCATTTCTATGTCCTACCTCTATGACTAACCAGGAAAGCTCTAGTGTAGAACACGACACTTTGAAGTAAGGCAACTGGGGGTGGGGGTAATCCCTTTTAAATCAAGAAAGATGTTGGGACAAGTAAGCAGAAGTGGCGTCAATAGCATAACTGAATGGAAGGCGGAAAGATTTATAGGGGCCTGAATGTATGAGATGCAAAATCATCCTGCTCGTTAATAAGTCAGATCCGAAAGGAGATACTTCAAATAATCACCTTGTTCAAAATTGTCCTAGCTGGCGTTTTTATGAGCTTTCAAAAGAAAGGAGACAACATTAATTTATACTAGCATCTCCAAGGCAGTTAGTTGAAGAGAGGTGTGACCTGAAATAATCTAATGCATACGGAGCAGAAGTAAGCGGGAATGGTTCAGGGTTTTTCCATAAATATTTACATATAATAGGGAAGAACATTTATGGCAATTTGTTGGCACAGCTTCCAAAACAAGTGTTAAGCTATTTATTTATATTGCATTCCTTCCCTCAGCCCCAGGAATGTCATTACGTAGACAAGCCTCTTTGGCTATCAGATATTGGAGTGTCATCTCTTAATGACATCAGCATCAGCATAAGGACATCAAAAATGTAACCAAGAAGGATAAAGGCATTCAATGGGAAAGTGTTCAATAAAATCTACAGATGTGCCCCACCCCAATGAGCCACCAAAGAGAGAGAATTCAATATTCTCAGCACCATTTATAGAAAAATGGGAGTGAAGAGGGTGAGGTCATTATCAGCAAATGGATGAAAATTCAAAGATTTGCAAAATTATGAAGAACAGCATTTGACATCTCAAAAGGACATTGATGAGCGAGCTTAGTGGACAAAGAATTATGACCGGGTTATGGAGAACATAAAATATAGAAAAAATAGAACAATGGAACATAAAATTGTATGGTTGGAAAGGATCTCGGAGGTCTTCTAGTCAAGGCAAGGAACCCTATATTATGTTGGTCAAATGGTTGTACCGTCTAGTTTGAAAATGTTGTGATAAAGCAACCACAACTCCTGGAGACCAGCCATTCCACTGATTAATTGTTCTCACTGTCAGGAAATTTATCCTTACTTTCTTTTGAATAAGATTCCACCCATTACTTTTTGTCCTGACCCCTGGCACTTTGGAGAATAAGTTAGTCCCCTTTTCTCTGTAACAACCTCTCAAGAACTGGAAGGCATTTATCATTAAAGGAGGTCTAGGTTCAAGGGTGAAATCCAGCAGGTTCTGACAGGTTCTGGAGAACCAGTAGTGGAAATTTTGAGTAGTTCGGAGAACCAGCAAATACCACCTTTGGCTGATCCCAGAGTGGGATGGGAATGGAGATTTTGCAATATCTTTCCCCCAGGAGCGGGGAGGAAATGGGGATTTTGCAGTATCTTTCCCCTCCCACGCCCACCAAGCCACGCCTACAGAACTGGTAGTAAAAAAAATATGAATTTTTTCACCACTGTCTAGGTTACAACCTATCTGAAAAGATTATGAACTGGACAGGATAGATAGATAGATAGATAGATAGATAGATAGATGGATGGATGGATGGATGGATGGATGGATGGATAGATAGATAGATAGATAGATAGATAGATAGATAGATAGATAGATAGATAGATAGATAGATAGATAGATAGATAGATAGATAGATAGAATTCTTTATTTATTGGTTCGATTTATATGCCGCCCTTCTCCGGAGACTCAGGGCGGCTTACAATGTGTTAAGCAATAGCCTTCATACTTTTGTATATACCTGCTTAATAGGGCTTTCGCCCCCCCAGGCGGTGTTCTTTTTATACAAAGTCAGCTTATTGCCCCCACAGTCCTACCTCGAAAGGATGGAAGGCTGAGTCAACCTTGAGCCTGGTGAGATTTGAACTTGCAGTAATTGCAGGCAGCTGGTGCTACTTAACAGCACTTTAGTCTGTTGCGCCACCAAGGCTCTGTGGCCAATTGGACACACAAGGAATTTGTCTTTGGTGCATATGCTCTCAGTGTACATAAAAAGAAAAGATACATTCATCAAGAATCATAAGGTACAACACTTAATGATAGTCATAGGGTACAAATAAGCAATCGAATCATACTAGGAAACAATCAAAACTTACAGAAAATGTTCTTCATCCCTCAAAGAACCTTTTCTTTCCAAAAGTTCCAAAGAAATAGCAAGAAAGGTCAGTTAAGCCAATCTCACCGACCCTTCTCCATACTTCTGTTACTGGCTATTTTAATTATGTGCAACGATACAGAAAAGCAAAAAAAAAACGACTGACATTCTCTGAAAAGAGTCAAATATGGTTCATACTTAATTGAGGAATTATCTGGTACATACAAGACAGTAGGATAGACTGGGAAGTGGTGGTGGTGGGGAGAATATCCTGGAAGCACCAAGAAATTACTTCTGTATCATGTCAAGGAAACTGCATGAATGTGTCCATGAAAGACACTAAGAGCCAAGCCTGCCTGAAGGCAATTTTGCTTCAATTTTCAGGGGTCTTTGTAAAGTACTTGAGCATGAAAAAGACTGATTTAATAACCAACTCAGGGTATTAACCATTATTTAATTCTACTGAAGCCAGAGATGCATTTCCTTCTTGTCATTAAGGCAGCGGCCCAGAATGAAAGGTGTGATGGAGGAGAAAGGTATGATCGATGCTTTGGAGAAATATGAAAGTTTCAAAGCTCCCATCACTCCTTTGCTCCTTCAAAGAGTCGTGAAATTGGAGAAAGCACTGCTCAAAATCTCTTTTCCCCATTTCCTCTCTTTGCTCTCAATAAACTCCAAGGCTACCATGATAACCAGCAAATCAAGAAGAGCATGAAAAGAAACCGTGACCACAGCAGCATCTATTCAGCACATCTTCTCCATGAGAGTTTGGAAAAATCCAGACTGATCCCAAATCTTGTCTAAAGCAATAAAGATCCCCTTTGAGATGAATTCAATTCCCGGAGACTTTGTAGACCACTTTGTGTCACATGTGATTTTTCCATTTCCATTCTATCTTAAAGTCCTGAGATTTTTATGGTGGCCTTCCCTCCATATTTACATGCCGTTCAAAATAACAATTTTTTAAAAAAGATAAGAAGGAGACAAAAAAGACTCAAACACTTCCTCTTCAGCTCTCCATACCTAGATAAGCAGGATGTCTGTACTTCAACCTGCATTTACTCTATTGCTGACATAAGAAGGAGAAGAGGGGGCAGATGGCAAGAGGACGCTTGACTTCTCACCTACTTATTTTCCCTGAAGATAATATCCCCTAGGAGATGAGATGGGAGGGGGAACATTCCTGGGAGCTGAAGTAGTAGATATGGGGAGAGTGATTTGGAAGAGGGCCAATGAGACGCAGAGAATTGGGGAACAGAAAGGGAAGGTTTGGGGTCAGGAAGTCAGAGTTGGCTACGCCACGATCGGGGGCAGGTTGTCGTGCTTAATAAAATGAAAGATTTCTTCAAAGACTATCTGTTTGGACATGCAATTTATTTTATTTGAGACGACATCGAAACCTGACACAGGGATTAATACCAGATCAACAATCAAGAAGAAAACAATACCCTAATAAAGGAACTATCAAAAGCAAACCACATCTCCTGGCACACGATGGCAAAAAGGTTAGCCATCACTGGGCTAGGTCCTGCCAACTTGTGAGTCTTCAGAAGTTCTAAAATCTTCCTGAATTCAGTAGGACTTTTCTTTTTTAAGTGTGTGTCAAGATTGCTCAGGAAAGGCACTCTGCCATATCACAGCATGTCATTTTACACAATGCAAAGTTTTATTTTTTTTAAAAAAAACTTTTAATTGCAGATAACCAATTAGAGGGTAATCTCTTTTTTTAACTTACATTTTAGTAAAAAGAAGGAAAAACTCAATCATTATCTTGCTTTAAATTCAGTGTAGGACCGTTCCAGAGTAAATGTTTGACAGCACATCAAGGGAGAAGTTTTTGACATTGATCCTAGATAAAAGAATGTGGGTGTTGCAGAAGCTTTTTTAGCCTGTGGAATTCAGAAAGATTATGCTGCTTTATGCGTATTTACTCACATGCACATTCCCATGACTTTAAAGAAGCTTTATCTCAAATAAAACTTCAGCCTTAATAAAGTAGCCTGATTTAAGGAACGTAGCTAATATTTTTTCTTTAAAAAAAACATTGTTATCTCAACTAGCTATTATTCAAGATTTCTTCCCTTATAATAACCATCTTTAACACCGAGGTCATTATGTAAAGAATCAACCTTTCCTGACTCAGGCAATGAATTTTAAGATAATTTACCAAACCACTAACGGTTATATTTCCCCAGGTTAATCAGTCAATACAAAGCACCGTCTTCATTAAATACATTAAATAACACGTGCACTGCCACTCTGACTGAATTGCTGTAACATTTATGTTAATTTGCCAAATAACTGATTAATTGGTTAAAAGGTAGGCAATTAATTTACCATAAAATGGATTAATCAGTGAACAGTCTTTATACAGTAAATGCAAGCTTGGAGAACCCTCAAATGGATAAGTGGTGCCTAATCCTGGATTCCAACAATACACGACCGTTATAAGATAAAGGCTCTGGCATTTTTTGAATGCCAGTGAATTGCATCAAATTATTATTATTATTATTATTATTATTATTATTATTATTATTATTATTATTATTATTATTATTATTATTTTAAAGGGTTTTTTTATTTTTTAGACAAATAAATATTTAATAGATCAGTCATTCCTTCCATGTGACATTTCGGTGTTGTCTCCAAAAGTTCTCCTTTTTGATGTTTCTTCTATCTTCATTTTCGCCAAATCCATTACAACAATTCATCACTAACACAATATTCTAATGGTAGCAATTTTATACATAACTATTAATTTACTTATTTGTATCTCTTTTCTAACCAATGGTAAAATTGATTCCATATCTTAAAGTATTCTGAATCCTCTCTTTCTTTAATCACCAAAGTTAATCTATTCATTTCTGCACAATCTAAATTTTTTTAAATTACTTCTCCTTCCAAAGGTATTTTCTCTGCTTTCCAATTTTGTGCATAAACAATCCTTGCAGCTGTTATTACATGTATAATCAAATAGATATTTTCTTTACTAATTTTTTCTGGGGAATTGCATCAAATTATGATGATTGGTCACACAGTCAACCAGATGTTTAGACCAGACTTGGCATTTTCATCCACCTATCGAGTCCTTCCCAAGGTCCTGGGATAGGCAGATATTGAGGGTGAAGGTTTGTTCTCTGGGCTTGTGGGTTGGTTTCTCAACGTTTCATTACCAGGTTAGGTAACATCTTCAGTGGACTTTAGGGGGATGTCAGTGTCGGTGTTCTTCTGCTTATAAGGGCTTCATGTGGTCAGTAGATCTTGTGATGGGGAGGTCACATCAAGTGAGGATCACGTCAAATGAGAGACTTGTGATGGGTCTGGTGAAGGGTCAGGTATGGGTCATGTCAAGTGGGGGTCTTGTGATGGGGAGGTCACATCAGGTGAGGGTCACATCAAATGAGAGACTTGTGATGGGTCTTGTGATGGGTCAGGTGTGGGCCACGTCAAGTGGGGGTCTTGTGATGGGGAGGTCATGTCAGGTGAGGGTCATTGGGAAGTGAAGTGCTGGTTGGGGGGATTGCGTGAGTTGGTTAAGGGTCGGTGCGGTCACTGGTTGGCTGTGCGGTTGATTTGAATTTTGAGGGGTTCGTAGGCTGGTTGTAGGTCTATTGATGCAATTTCTTATGGAGTGCCAGGCGTTGATAAATGGATGTGCGTGACAGGTGGTAGCATGGCTGATGATTCCTGTATTGCTCCCATCAAATTGGTGCTGTTCTGTGTCAGTGTGACACCGAAGAGTAGCGGGTAGAGATTAGGGTTCGTGGTGTTCGACTGCCAGCTGGTGTTCACAGATTTTGGTTTTTAATTGATGTGATGTCAATAGGTAGATATTTCCAGAGATAGAAGGGCAGATATCCACTCATTAGGAGATCTGGCAAAAGCATGCCGAGTCACCCACCCTTGTTTCCTTGGAGGTGAGCATGGGTAACACCGAGAGCTAAGTGTTATTCATATACTGTACCAGAGCAAATCCAAGGGAAAGCAACCGTCTGAAATAAAATTCCTTTCTTGGGTTCCCTAACAGGTCATTATACACCCATTCACAGATTTCCATTTCCTATTTCCTACTGGTGTCAGCATTACATGCACAATTCTCAGTGGACTGTAGTTGGGGGGAAGGCATCTTAATAGCCTCATTATAACTCAATCCTCTTGGCAATCACCTCTCAAGCATCCTATTAGAAGAAGTGATTTGTGATGCCCAGTCAGCCTGCACATCTCTGCACATCATTCCCACTAACAGCAGGCAGCTCTTTCCCTGAGCATGCGCCCTCTCTTTCTTTCTCTCTCTCTCTCTCTCTCTCTCTCTCTTTCTCTCTCTCCCTCCCTCCCTCTCTCTCCATGTTATATTGTCTCATCTCATCCCTTCTCACTTGTGATCTCATGAATTGGTTCCCCTTCTCTTCTCTACATCGCACATTTTTAAAATTTATTTATTTATTTTCATGTGTGAAGAATAGAATAGAATAGAATAGAATAGAATAGAATAGAATAGAATAGAATAGAATAGAATAGAATAGAATAGAATAGAATAGAATTCTTTATTGGCCAAGTGTGATTGGACACACAAGGAATTTGTCTTTGGTGCATATGTTCTCGGTATACATAAAAAGAAAAGATACATTCATCAAGAATCATAAGGTACAACACTTAATGATAGTCATAGGGAAACAGTCAATATAAATCTTAAGAATACCAGCAACAAGGTTATAGTCATACAGTCATAAGTGGGAGGAGATGGGTGATAGTAATGCAGACTTAATAACTAGTTTGACAGTGTTGGACTATCTCTTTCAAAGACATCCCTTGTCAAACCCCTGCCATTCTTCAAGGGAAGGGGGGACCCCAGATACGTTATTTAGTTTATTATTTTCTTCCCTATATCCTTCACAGCTTGTACCCTATTGACTTATAACCTTTATCCTGGCGCCTAGGCACCCTGAGATTTTCTCACCTTTTGGGGAATGTAAGGGGAGGGAGGGCCATGTGGGTTGAATCACTTCGAAAGCCAGCAGAGAATGACCCTGATAAAATTCCCTTATTAAGTTCTCAGGAGGGCCATTACAATAATATCTCCATACCTGTGGATTGGCTGAATCCACATTGAACTGAAGGAAGGGGTTTCTAATTCCTTTATCCTAACTGTATTGCCTGAGGGAATTCAGAGTCTGCTTTTCTCTTGTCTTGCTATCACTCCAGTTCAATAAAAGGTTCCTTTTGAAATGCAAAAGTTTCAAGGGTCTTTACTTTCTTGAACGAGGAGAAGAGGCCGGACCTTAAATCAGAGGTGGGTTTCAGCAGGTTCTGACCAGTTCTGGAGAACCAGTAGCAGAAATTTTGAGTAGTTCGGAGAACTACTGGCTGGCCCTACCCCCATCTATTCTCTGCCTCTGAAGTCCCAGCTGATTGGGAGGAAATGGATATTTTACAGTATCGTTCCCCTGCCATGCCTACCAAGCCATGCCCACCAAGCCATGCCACACCCACCAAGCCACACCCACAGAACCAGTAGTAAAAAAAAAAATTGAAACCCACCACTGCCTTACATCCCCATTCATATGAAACTGAATAGGTAACATCCTGGTTTTCTTAGCCAGATATCATCTCAATATTAGAAACCCTATGAGATTCTCGAGGTATTGCTATCTACCTTTTGATAGATCCCACTCTAATGCTCAATTGATGAGTGTTGAAATTGGAATTCACAGTTTAAAGTAGCAACATTAGCCATACTCCAATAGCGCACCAAACCATATTTTCCTAAGAGTCGTTATTATTGCATTGCAGTCATGTAGGGAGCACTGGGTTGAAAGGATTAGTTGGTGACATCACTGTTGCCCAGGAGACATCCATTGGGGGGGGGGGTCCTTTCATGTCCCTGGCAGAAGCTGGAGCAAAGGACAGGAGCTCACCCTCCCCCACAGCAGCACTCAGATCTCAAATGTGGGTGTCAGGCCTGGAAGCCATCTTTTTCGTTGGGCCTTCAGGCCTGCCATATTTACTACTGTGGGAAACAGGGAGTGGGGATTGTATGGAGCCACAGTGATGTATAGTCATAACAACATTCCTTTCTCAGAGAGTCAAGGACATCTTGCCCTGCACCTGGACGACTGGAACAGGGAGGCATTTCTAGTTGGGACAGTGCTTGGATTGGACCATGTGATGGACATGTGGGTGTTGGGCAGGGACTTGAACTTCCCTTTGGGTGGGGAAACCCTGGAAGCTTTCAGATTCGGATTTTCTCAGATGTGCCAATATGACGTCTCTAACAAAATGGAACTTTGAGCAAACTCAAGCCTCGGAGTTTTCTTTCGTTGGGGGTGTTACTTGTAAGACTGACATTGGGATTGCTAACCTCCAATCCAGCGTCTTAACCACACGAGCCACGAGGCTCCCTAAATCATTACCGTAGCAGAAAACTACAATAAATATTGAAATAAAATAACTCACTGGCCATTGATGACTCCATCTGGATTCAGCATGGGAATAATCTTGAAGATGAAGCATTGCCGCAGGAGATCAGCAAGTGGATCGTTACTGAGCAGGAACTCCAGAGTCCCCTTCATAACCCAGCTGGAATTGCTCTCACCAGGGTGAACCCGTGCCGTGAGTACGACATAAGGACGGTCACCTAAAGAAAGAAAACATACTTGTTATGCCAATAGAAGAGGATATTTGTAACGCATGGTGTCCTTGGGGTTGTCTGAGCTTGGCTGTTGTCTTGCAGACATTTTATTACGCTACTAGGTAACATCATCAGTCCCAGAAGGGAGTTGGGTTTCCTCTTTGTTTATATACAAGTGGCTTGCTCTGTCATACTCTGTGTATTTTTCCCCCCTCTGCTTATCTAGCCACTCGGAGGCTTCAGCTGGTGCAGAATGTGGCCGCGCGGGTTGTAATGGGAGGATCCTGATACTCCCATGTTACACCTCTCCTGCGTGACTTGCATTGGTTGCTGGTTGCCCTCCGGGTGAGATTCAAGGTGCTGGTGTTAACCTATAAAGCCCTTCATGGCTTAGGCCCAGGATATCTGTTGGACCACCTGCAACCAGTATTGACTTCCCATCGCCCAGTGCATTCCCACAGAGAGGGCCTACTCAGGGTGCCGTCAGCTAGACAATGTCAGCTGGCGACCCCCAGGAGTAGAGCCTTCTCTGTGGCTGTGCCCACCCTTTGGAATCAACTTCCCGTGGGTCTTTGGCTGGCCCCCGACCTTCGTACCTTCTGCTGTGAGTTTAAGACCTGGCTGTTTCAACATCCCAGCCAGGACTGATGGGGTCTACTGTTTTAAATTGGTTTTTAGACTGTTTTAGTATGTTTTAATTTGTATTTATTGTGATTGTTTCGTTTGATGTGAGCCGCCCTGAGTCCTTTGGAGAGAGGGCGGCATATAAATCCAAATAATAATAATAATAATAATAATAATAATAATAATAATAATAATAATAATAATAATAATAATAATAATAGCAGCAGTATCTTAAGTACATGCTTGCTTTGTTTTTCTAATTTTGTAAAAACAAAAATAAGACAATAGGTAGCAATAATTCAGATTGAAAACACAATGTAATACACCGTGAAAAAAAGGCACAGAAGGCTTTATGTAAGTGTCTGTCAAGAAATGCACATTAAAAGCCTCAATTACTTGTATTGCTCACTGGTTCTGAGAGCCAGAACAAACTGATGTTCTCAGGTTCCCAGATGTTTTTTACTTTGTGTCACAAGGTCTTTTGGTCGATACTCAATTCAGTGGCCTCCAATACCCCCGAGGGCCCACTCCATCCTCCCTGGCCTTTAGCCAACCTCCACACTAACAGACCTTTGGGTAGTGGTCCCAGTTTGTTATCCCAAAAGGTGTTTTTTCAAGAGGCAACTGGTCTTTCTTGTTTTTCCTTGAAGACGTTTCGCTTCTCATCCAAGAAGCTTCTTCAGCTCTGACTGGATGGTGGGGAATGGAAGGATTTGTACTCCTTGCAGACAGCTGGTCAAGGAGTATAAATCCTTCTATTCCCCACCATCCACTCAGAGTGAAGAAGCTTCTTGGATGAGAAATGAAACGTCTTCAAAGAAAATCCAGAAAGCCCAGTTGTCTTTTGAAAAAGCATCTTTGGAACAACCATGATCTAGATGACTGAGAATCTCCATAGACACTCCCAGTTTGTTATCACATCCCCTCATAGGTCTACTGCTACTCCTTACTATCATGAGTAAACTAAACAGTTCTGCTTAACTTCAGTTTATTTCCAGTTCCTATATAAAATAAGCAAAACCCACAGTCCTTCTCACTCCCAGAATCCTTCGATACAGGGGTGAGCTTCAAAAATTTTAGCAAGGGGTTCTCTGCCCAGTTGCTGGGTAGGCCTAGTCAGTCTCCTGCACCACAGTGGGAGGGGCATTTTTGTCCTCCCTGGGCTCCGGAGACGTTCCTTGAGCCTCCAGGAGGGCAAAAACAGCCTCCCCAGGCTCCGGAGGCCCTCTGGAGGCCAGAAACGGGCCCCCTTCCCGAACTTCCAGTAGGCCCGTTTTTCACCCTTCCTGAACCTCCGTGCACACCCTGCACTTACCTGCCTCAAAAACGGGCCACGTGGGGACTCCTGGGAGGGGAGAGGTGGCCGGGGCCAGCCAGGAGTGGGATTTGGGGGTTCTCCGTACTGCACAGAATCTTAGCTAGAGGTTCTCCTGAACCCGTGCAAACTCCCAGCAGCCCACCCCTGCTTCAATGCCAACTGCTCTACCACAATCACACCACACATAACCACTTTGCTGCAGAGCTTTTATAGCTGCCCTTTCATATCAGCTGGACTGGTTGGGGGAGTGATCTTAAAAGGTAGGGCACCTTCAGTCCAGGTGCTGGTTAATATCAGGCATTCTGCTCTTTCCCACTTTCCCTTTTATTTGCAACTATGCCAAGTAAGTCTTTTGTTTTGTCTTATCATGACTGCTCTTATATGGACTGGAAATAATGGTTGTGACTTGGTCTTTCTTACATGTAGAAACAGGTCCTTCTTCAACCTGGTACCCTTCAAAGTCATTGCTATACAATGCTCAACCAATCTAGTCATCCCTAACATGACTGAGAATGTTGTCGTCTAACTTATCCAGACATCATCAATGTGAGAAATTCATCCTTTTGGGTAAGAACGAACAAATATCAATTCCTCCTACAGGGCAGAATGACATTTTTGAATGTTCACCATTTCCCCCCCTCCTTAAACTTCGCAAAAAGAAAAGTAACTGCAAGTTTTAAAGGAATGGGTCCATCTTTCAAGAAATGCAATCTCTGAAGCAGAGTTGAAATGGAAACAAAATAGCCCTCATAAAGCCATCGTAAAAAACAATGATAAGAAAAATGGGTAATTGTCATCACAGCAGAAAATCCATTTTTCCGCTTGCTAAAGTTTTTGTTCGTGTTCTTTTTATTTCCTTTCTTCCATGGGCATTCTTAAAACTAGGGTGTCAGGTTTCAAATGGCACAAATCGTAATTTGTGCCCCAAAGCTCACTGTAACAGCATTTCCAAAAAAGGCGCTAAGAGTTGTTAACCTAATTTTGCAAAGTTTCTTCTCTGTTAATATTGTACTGCTGAGGCATACAAAACCTTTGCCAGACTAATTCTTGAATACAGCTCGTCCATCTGGAATCCACACTGTATTTCGGACATTGATTGAGCAGGTCCAGAGGTATTTTACGAGACGAGTACTCCACTCCTCTACTCACAATAGAATTCCCTATGCCACCAGGCTTAAAATTTTGAGCTTGGACAATCTGGAATTGTGCTGCCTGCAGTCCAATTTAAGCATAGTACACAAAATTGTCTGCTGCAACATCTTGCCTGTCAACGACTTCTTCTGTTTTAACCACAATAGTACACGAGCAAACAATCAATACAAACTCAAGGTAAACTGCTTCAAACTTGATTGTAGGAAATATGATTTCAGCAATTAATACCTGGAATGCTCTACCCGACTCCGTTGTTACAGCCTCAAACCCTCACAACTTCAACTTCAAACTGTTTACTGTGGACCTCACTCCCTTCTTAAGAGGTTTGTAAAGGGGGTGTGCATAAGTGCACCAGTGTGCCTACCGTCCCTGAATACTGTCCCCATTTATTTGTATTTACTTGTTTATGTTTATGTTCATACCTGTTCTGCCCCAGCTATGGGTCCCAAGAAGTGTAGCACACACACAGAGCTCCAAAAACTCTGTTTAATACAAACAGACCCCTTTCAAAATGCAGGCTTTAACCACAAATGCCCTTATCAGCCTGCTATGAATTACAGAGATTAAACAAAGTCTGACAAAGGTTGGCAATCAGCCCAGAAACCAAGCTGTAACAAAAAACTCACTCTCAAAATGCTCTGCATAGGACCAAACGTTGTTTCCAGCAACATTTGCTATCTGTGTGCGAACTTAAATAGGCTAAGGGAGTGGCCAATTAACCCCAAGCCTTACTCTTAAGAAGACCTCCTCCTGAGTAGCCACTCCTGCCTTTTGGCAGCCCTGAGTGCTCGAGCATTGAGAAGAGGCTCCTCCACTTCACTCTCTTCACTTGAAGGAGCCTCTGGAGGTTCTGAAAGCCCTGGCTGAGTCTCTGCCTCTGCCTCTGGCACCACATCCTCTTCAGCCTCCTCGCTGTCCGACTTGAGTCCAGGCTGCTGGCGCGACACCACACCAGCCTCCTCATCGTCGGGATCAGCCACAATCCGCGCAGGCCGCTGGCGGGCCACAACACTACCTATACTTGTCATCTTGTACATGTTTGACAAACAAACAAATAAATAATATCCCCCCCTCCTATTTAAATACTTGTGTGACAGTTTTCACTGTTAGGGAAGGCTTTAACTACACACACATACACACACACAATTATTTTACAAATAATTCAAGGCAGCAAACATATCCAATACACCTTCTACCTCCTAATTTTCCCACAACTGCCATGTGATGTGGATTGGGATGAAATATAATGACTTGGCCCAAAGTTATCCAGCAGCTTTCATGGCTAAGGCAGAACTAGAACTCAACATCTCCTGGTGATTGGCCCAAAGTCACCTAGCTAACTTTCATGACTATGGCAGAATTAGAATTCACCATCTTTACCCAGCTGGCTTTCATGGCTAAGACAGAACTAGAACTCACCATCTCCTGGTGATTGGCCCAAAGTCACCCAAGCCGGCTTTCATGGCTAAGGCGGGACTAGAACTCATGGTCTCCCCATTTTTTTAGCCCGGTGCCTTAACCACTAGAACCAACTGGTTAAAAGACTTCTCTGAAGTGGCTGTTAGAACCAATAAAAAATAGTGAGACTTCAGTAACTCCGATCCCTCACTAGGAAGTTTACGTACATCCCTAGTTCTTATTTACTGTCTCATTTTAAACATCATTACACTGCACTGCAAACATCATTCCAGGCTCTCTCTTGTTCAGATAATGAACAGCCACTTCTGATTCCAAATCCTTTTCAAGGTTTGCCAATAATAAAGGGAAGAGAATGAAATATCTTCTTTCTGAAAATGATGTGCATTGACAATCTTGATCCAGAGCTGGCAGCCTCTATGACAATTATATGGTTTGATGGGTGACACTCTGAGAGAGATCGCTTTCGTTCTGTGGAAAAACAGCAATTGAGAGCACCAGCCTGCTTTCAAAACTGTTTTCTTTTTTATTTTATTTAATGCTTAGCCAGATCGGAGATGAAAAAGCTACATTGCCAAGGACAATGCAAGAAATGTAGAGGTAGTCCTTGACTTACAACAGTGACTGTTCAGAGTTACAACGGCACTAAAAAAAAGTGACCTACAACCATTTTTCACACGTACTACAACCGTTGCAGCATCCCCATGGTCACGTGATCAAAAGTCAGATGCTTGGCAACTGGTTCCTATTTATGACTGTTGCAATAACCTGAGGTCATGCGTGTCAACTCGTAAAGCATTCCAGGCCTGCTCTCAAATTGCCATAGGCAGGAGGGGGGAGAACTGACGAGCAGTTCGGCTGCCACGACCAGAAACACATTCCACGAATACCTTTCTCCAGATTGTATCCCAGGTTACCAGAGCCAGCCGGAGAGTCGTGTTTTCTACAGCCCACGAAAGTGCTCCATCGGCGAATGTGATTTATGACACACCCAGGGAGGAGGGGGTAAACAGGGTCATAGTGGGGCTGTAAATTACGTGGGGCAGAGCTGACTCCACTTGGATACGTGATGACATGTTGCTCCTAATAAAAAACTGGATTTCTTTTGAAACTTGGCTCGAGGCTCATGAATTAATTAGGGCATCCGTCGGAACCCTGACAGCGCAATCCGCTTTTGCGACCTTCTGACAAACTAAGTCATTGGAGAATCCAGATTCACTTAGCAACCCATGTTACTAACTTAACAAATGCAAAATGATGCACTTAAGAGCTGCCGCAAGAAAAGTCATAAAGCAGGGCAAACTCGCTTAACAAATGTTCCACTTAGCAACATAAATTTGGGATTCAATTGTGGCCATAGCTTGAGGACTACCTGTATTTTTCACTTCTAGAGGAAAGAAGTCTGTTTACACTTCAGTTGCACCACAGATCTTAGGGTGAATGAAACTTCTCTGTACAGGCAACCTAGTGTTTTCTCAAAGCTGATGGATAAGAAAGTGGCAAATCAATGTACTTGTCGTTCCCATCACTGGCATATGCGTTCACTCATAGCCCTTAGTGCACAGGATCCATCTCATCTAGTCAGAGTCAATAATACAGATCTAACGTTGTTCTGTTTGGTGCAAATCTATTACCAGATTACAGATTAACAGAGTTGGAAGGGACCTCATCTAGTCCAACAGCACCACCACTCGCCCAAGCAGGAGACCCTACGCCATTTCTGACAGAGGGCAGTGCAGTCTCTTCTTGAAAGCCTCCAGTGATGAAGCTCCCACAACTTCTGAACACAACTTCTGTTCCATTGGTTGACTGTTCTCCCTGTCAGAAAATTTCTCCTTATTTCCAGGTTGAATCTCTCCTTGTTCAGTTTCCTTCCATTATTCCTTGTCTGCCTTTTTTTTTTCTCATGTTTTTTCAATTCTTGTTCAATCCGAAGAAAAAGAAATGGCCTCTTAAATCGTTTTCTTAATTGAGACCACTCCCCCACTGCAATTAGGGTGGTCTGAGTGTGGAGTTCTTACTGTTCCTAAACTCTTGCTCTACAGTGTCAAGGGTATATTGTATGTTTTTGTGCATTGCTGCTCTTTGTGCAATCGTCTCCCCAGCAATCTGCAAATATCTCTCCAGTAGTCTTATAAGCTCACCATGCTTTAATTCAGTCCAAAGGAAAAGCATTAAAGACAGAACTCTTCCCAAAGGGATCTTTTTTTTCAAGTCAGGCAGCCAGAGAAGATATAGATTAACAGAGTTGGAAGGGACCTTGTAGGTCATCTAGTCCAACCTTCCACCCAAGCAGGAGACCCTACATCATCCCCAAGAAATGGCAGTCCAATCTCCCCTTGAAAGCCTCCAATGATGAAGCTCCCACAACTTCCGAAGGCAACTTCTGTTCCATGGGTTGATTGTTCTCATTGTCAGAAAATTTCTCCTTATTTCTAGGTTGAATCTCTCCTTGATCAGTTTCCATCCTTTATTCCTTGTCCAGGTGCCTTGGAAAATAGCTTGACCCCCTCCTCTCTGTGGCAGCCCCTCAAATATTGGAAGACTGCTATCATGTCTCCCCTGGTCCTTCTCTTCACTAGACTAGCCATGCCCAGTTTTTGCAACTGTTCATCATATGTTTTAGTCTCCAGTCCCCTAATCATCCCGGTTGCTCTCCTCTGCCAGTCAAACCAGTCAAGCAAATGTTTTTATTATTATTATTATTATTATTATTATTATTATTATTATTATTATTATTATTATTATTATTATTATTATTATTATTATTAATCATATTTCTATGCCGCCCACTCTCCGAGAACTCTGGGCAGTTTACACCAAAGACAGTATACTAAATAGCATATTGCCCCCAACAATCTGGGTCCTCATTTTACCCACCTCGGAAGGATGGAAGGCTGAGTCAACCTTGAGCTGGTGAGATTTGATCCGCTGATCTGCTGAACTAGCAGTCAGCTGAAGTAGCTGCAGTACAGCACTCTAACCACTGCACCACCTCGGCTCTTGGTTAATTTGTTTTACAAGGAAGACAGTCTTGCTTGACTGCTGCAGGTGGACCCAAAGGTGCTTTTCCAAAAGGCAGGTGGAATTTCTTGGATCCCCCTCCTCCTCAAAACATTTCGTTTCTCATACAAGAAGCTTCTTCAATTCTAACTGAAGAAACTGGAATTAGAACTCTACTATACGTTTGGCCAAACTTCACTTAACCTTTGGTGATAACAGTAGTGAACCAAATTAAAGACAGATTTGGACCAGCAAAAAAGAGCTCACCACTTCCTTTAGCGATGTCTTCCACTATATCCAACTGATGTTAGCTTAGAAAGTTTTTCTGCCTAATGTTACATCAGAACTTGCTTACCCATGACTAAAGGCCATTATCCTATTGGTTATGCATAGCCCCTTCTTTCAAGTCGTACTTACTAAGCATTATCTTAAATTAAATTCACCCTGTTGGGTAGTTCTTTTCCAATGGTGTTGTTCAAAAGCACCAGTTGGTTGATCTTTGGTCCAAGCAGAGGCATAACCTGTCTACTATAGTGGCTATGTGATGTACCGTATTTTTCAGAGTATAAGACACACCTTAGTTTTTGGGGAGGAAAATAAGAAAAAAAGTTGATTGGTGGGTGGATCGGCCTCCCGGAATACCCCCAATCAGCTGTTCCCAGAGGTGAATTTTAGCAACAGGTTCCTTGGTTGTGAGCTCTGGGGATTGCTTTTTTTTTTTCCCTGCCTTTGAAACTTCTAAAACTCTGTTTCAGAAAAAACTTTTTTTCCTGCCTCTGAAAGCCTCCGAAACAGCTTCAGAAAAAAAAGTCTCTGAAGCTCTCTTTGGGGGCTTCTTTTCTGAAGCTCTGTTTGGGGGCTACTTTTCTGAAGCTTCATTTATGATGCTTTTTTCAGCCTCTGAAACCTCCCTTTGAGAAGCTGGGCGAGGCTACATTCGGAGTATAAGACGCATCCAGATTTTCACCCTCTTTTTTGGGGGGAAAAGATTTGTCTTATACTCCGAAAAATACGGTAGTAGCAATAGCAATAGCACTTAGACTTATATACCGCTTTACAATGCTTTACGGCCCTCTCTAAGCAGTTTACAGAGTCAGCATATTGTCCCCAACAATTTGACTCTCATTTTACCCACCTCAGGAGAATGGAAGGCTGAGTCAACCTTGAGCCTGGTGAGATTCGAACTGCCAAATTGCAGGCAGCTGGCAGTCAGCAGAAGTAGCCTGCAGTGCTGCACTCTAACCACAGCACCACCATGGCTCATGAAAGGAACCCCCCCCAAAAAATGGATGTTCCCCGGGCAACGGTGATGTCAACAACTAATCCTTTCAACCCGGTGCTCCCGACACGAGTGCAATGCAATCATAACAACTCTTAGCAAGTAAGCTTGAAGTTCTGACTATTAGTATCAATACTATTAGTGTAGTAATTAGACACTTCTATTTAAAAGGGGTTGAGATGCATTTATCCTAGTTCCTAGTTCCAACGCCACTGACTGCTGACCGCTCTATTTTTTCCTCCCTTCCTGGTTTTTTTTTTGCTTTGCTTTGCTTTGTTTTTCCTACCATCATGATTTAGGGTTGATCTCAGTTCTTATTGCTTGAATGAAACTTATAGGGCTACACACTCATGGCTAGGAATTGCACTCATGAGAGCCCTAATGGACAACAGCTATAAATAGCACAAGGCCAGATAGAACACGCTGCCTATTTCTTGTTCCCCTTCTCTCTAATAACCAATGACTATAGTTGTTAACCATTCTGATCTATTCTCGCCATTCGATAAAGCATAATAGCAACAGATTATCGTCTTCATTTCTGATTTAAGAGACGAGCGCCAGCAATCCACCAATAATTTTGCCAATAATACTGCAACATCTGAGCCTGTGCTTTTTGCACAAGTTAAAGAACAGAGGAGACAAATGGAATAGATGTGGGAAGTCTCCCATAGGGTCACAAGCTCTGTTCTGCTGGAGTAAATTCAAACATTAGCCCATCCATAGGCTAAGTGGTTCTTCCCATTCCAAGAATCCCATGTTGCAAGTCACCTTCTCCCTGCCCCTATACCAGTGGTGAAATCCAAATGTTTTTACTACCGGTTCTATGGGCATGGCTTGGTGGGCGTTGTGTGGCTTGGTGGGCGTGGCTTGGTGGGCATGGCAGGGGAAGGATACTACCAAATCTCCATTCCCATCCCACTCTAGGAGAATGATATTGCAAAATCTCCATTCCCACCCCACTCTGGGACCATCCAGAGGTGGCATATGCTGGTTCTCCGAACTGCTCAAAATTTCTGCTACCGGTTCTCCAGAACCTGTCAGAACCTGCTGGATTTCACCCCAGCCCTATACTGCAATTAATTTGCTGGAACTGATATTTTTTTGGAAGGATGCAACACCCCTCTCATCAAAACAGGAAAATGCTGAGTATTGTTTTATTTCCCTTTCCAAATAGAGTAGAATAGAATAGAATTTTTATTGGCCAAGTGTGATTGGACACACAAGGAATTTGTCTTGGTGCATATGCTCTTAGTGTACATAAAATAAAAGATACGTTCATCAAGAATCATAATGTACAATACTTAATAACAGTCATAGGGTACAAATAAGCAATCAGGAAACAATATCAATATAAATCGTAAGGATACCAGCAACAAGGTTACAGTCATACAAAAATCCTTCGTATTTTTGATAGAAGGGTGGAATGGAGTAAATATATACACTGCTGTTATACAGCACCCCTATCATACTGGTGTATGTATCTGTGGATGATGTGCAACATCCACAGGCTTTGATTATCCCGTTGATCAATATTGCTTAAGTGTGGTGCCCCTAATTTACAGCTGTCTAAAGTGTTTGTCAGCTCCTCTCTTGGCATTTGCCAGATTCTCAGCACATCTTTATTTACATGAATTGCTCAGAGCTCTTGATGACTCCTGGAAGCGCAGTTAATTGTAGTGATGGGTGATTGACGCCCAGGGCTTCGTTGGGGAAGATGCCCAACTGCACAGATAAGCTGGGGTGATAAAGAGCCCTGAAAGAGTCAAGAAAAGAGGAGGGAGAAAGCCCATCTGATCACTTTCTGACAAATGGGATGTCCCCCCACCCCAAGGCAGATGTTCTGCAAACAGGCAAACCTAATCAATGCAGCCATATTGCTGCATGTGCTCCAAATGTAAACTTAACGGAGTTGGAAGGGACCTTGGATGTCCTCTATGTTGTGGCCCGCTGGCAGCCAGCAGAGCTGGCAGCAGAGTCAGACAGTGAGGAGGTTGGGGAGGAACCTGGGCTAGTCCTGGGGGCTGGGGAAAACTCGGATGTGGGCTCTGCATTGGAGGCAGAGAGGGGGCCAAGGCCATCTGATAGTTATGTGCAGCCTCCGGAGACTGACAACAGTGAGGCAGAAGAACAGCAGGAGCCTGTTCCCAGTGTGCGCATGCGCAGAGTTGCAGGATGACAAGAACAATTAAGAAAACAGGGTCAACTTGGGAGTAAGGCTTGGAGATGATTGGCCCCTCCCATAAGACATAAAAGAAGAGCGAATGGGACGTGAGTTTTTGCAGGAAGCAATTAGTTCATCTGGCCAATTCAAGATTGGAAAATTCTGTTTGTGACTCTGTGCCAAGTTTGGTCTTGCCCTGCGTCTGGAAATTAGCTCTCTGGCAGCATTCCACATGAGATAGGTGGGTGTTGATAACAGACTGTAAATGGAAGTAATTTACAGTCGTATAAATAAAAGAGGTTTTGCAGGACTAAAATCGCGCTTTATACTTTCTAAGGAAGCCTAGGTCAGAACAATCTAGTCACAGGAAACCTATACTATTTCTGATAGACAGCTGTCCAGTCTCTTCTTAAAAGCCTCCAATGTTGGGGCACTCATAATTTCTGAAGGCAATTTGTCACACTGGTTCATTGTTCTCACTGTTAGGAATTTACTTCTTAGTTCTTAGGTTACTTCTCTCCTTGGTTAGTTTCCAACTATTGTTTCTTGTCCTGCCTACAGGTGCTTTGATAAATAAGTTGGCCCCTTCTTTATGGAAGCCCTTTAAGTATTGGAAGAGTGCTATCATGTCATCATGCTACCATGCCTTGCTTTTCCCAACCTCCCAAAGAAAGTGGCTTCCTGAATGGATCAAACACCTGTCTGGTCCTTCAAAAGGTGTAACATCCTACACAAGATTTGACAATGGGTAGAGGTCCTTCAAGGATCTCCACGAAGATCAACTCTTTAAAATTATTTGGTGGCTGTGTCACGCAGAGCTCTTATTGGATTCTGGGGAAGTTGCCAGGGAGCTCAGGTTGGCCATTTATCTCTACAGAAACCTCATGTGGCGCATAACCTTCTCAGGGAACGTAAATAATGAAAAGGGAGAAGCGGAGGAACCATTTTTTCTGCTACATAAACCCTCATCCAACATATCACGTCTTGTTACACTGCACTGCATTCTGACATGCTCAAATGGAATGCAGCAATGCTAACAGATGCCAGTTTGTGGGGGGGGGAGGGCACGGGAGAGGGAGAAGGGTGGACATTCAGTTTCTGGCTTTTTCCCTGATTGAAAAGACAAGGGAATAAAATCTAACATGGACAGGATTGATCCCAGCAGGACAGCACACATAATAAGTCCACTGGAGTTGGACAGCTAATATATTCAGATACATAATAAATATATATTCAGATTAGCCAAGGTTCTCCGGAATCCATGTGACAAAGGCATTTCCAATCCTGCTTGTTTTTTGACTACAAGTGCTAAATTAAACTGTAAATTTCAAGAAACTAGTTTGGACACACACACACCCAAAAAATTATGCTATTTCCTCTTATATGCAGTAGAATGGGATTAATAATGCCTAAAGTGGTAGCATGGCATTCCTTTGGGAGATAAGCAGCAAACACTGTTTTGAATGCTCTTCTATATGAGGAGCCTATCTCCTTTTCCTCATAGGCAGGATTTACATTTTGAAATTATTTAATATAGAATTTGAAATTCCTTACGGTGGCACTACTTAGATCAGGACAATTCAAGATCACAGAAGGGACAGTCAAGAATTTCTGAACTGGAAAACTTGACTCAGATAAATATGCTAAATTAAATGAGGGGAGGGGAAAAATTAGAAGGGAATCAATGTCCATCTTGCTATGCAGATGGAAAGAGAGACTCTTAAGAATTGTTTCTTGAAAACCAGAGAGATGGGAAACCCTAGATTGTCGCCCAAGATTAAATAAAGTCAATGATAAAACTTTTCAAAATGGTGAAATGCTGCCCTTTAGGAAGTTGTGTGTTTAAAAAGTGAAAGATTATTTTTCAAGAAATGAAGTGAAACACTTTATTGCCAAATGGAAAATGGCTATCGCTTACTTATGTGGTTTTCATTTTTTAAAAGTAGGAATTAAAAAAAAAATATGTTACAAATCACTGTTGCTGTCAAGATTCAGAAGAGAAGCCTCCTCAATTTCTTCTTCCTCCAACAGTCAAATTTATAGTCCATGTAGATCTATCTACACTGAGTTCAGTGGCATTTGGACACCACTGGAAATGGTGCTGTATGAGATGAATCATGGAGAACTAAGTTTGACCTAGTGATTAAACTTAGAGACCAGGAGACTGTGAGTTCTGGTCCTACAAAACTGCCACCAAAGAAGTTTTCATTGAGTTCTTCAAAAAAGAGGATCTAGACAAATGTCAACCTTTCAAGTCAACCTTGATGTCAACCTTGTGATTTCACAGACACATTCAGATCTGGAATTCCTTGTAGAATATTAAACACATCCAACCCTGCTTAGCTTCCTATCATCTAGGATTCTATTTCAACTTCCCAATCTAGCCTAGAACTCCAGAATTTCTTGTAGAATATTAAACATACCCAACCCTTAGTTTCCAAGACCAGACAAGATTGACCAGAAGCTGCAACCTGCTGAGTGCATTTTTAAATTCAATATTCCTTTCCTTTCATCACAAACTTTCAAGTGCTTCTGACTTCTTCCTCTGACAGTTTTCATCCATGCTCTTTCTCTCCTTCCTAATCCTGCTTCAAAGCATCTATGTACAGACAGTTTTTGGATACAGCATCCGGAGGGGGGGGAAAAGCACCAAATAAAAAAAAACCTTCCTTGTTTCATCTTTACATATATATCTGCCTCTATAATACACACCAAAACCTTTGCTAGTGTAGCACATAGTAAATAAGAGCATTACAAATGTTAAATTGCTTTTCGCCCATGAACTGCCTTGTTCTCCATTTTCATATCCTAGTGGGGTTGTTTCATGAGCTGCGTTGCCTGGCAACCTCCTTTTGTGCTAGCATGGTATGAATGGACTAATCTTTTGAAAGAGAAAGGATCTGAAAAGACCAGGCCATAAAGAGAAGAGTTCCAAACATTGGGACAGAATGCCTTTACTCACTATTAAGCGCATGACCCAAGAGAGTTGGTGATTTCATGTAAAGACCCAGTTACTAGCACAATAAAGCAACGGGCGATGTAACATTGAGCACAGACTTATACAAGGAAGCCCCAGGAAGTTTCAGTCTTATCTATCCAGTATTTGCAAGGCTGCCACAAAGAGGAGGGGGTCAATTTGTTTTCCAAAGCGCCAGAGGGCAGGACAAGAAGCAAGGGATGGAAACTAATCAAGGAGAGAAGCAACCTGGAATTAAGGAGAAACTTCCCTACAGTGAGGACAATGAACCAATAGAACAGCTTGCCTCCAGAAGTTGTAGGCGCTTCATCGCTGGAGGTTTTTAAGAAGAAACTGGACAGTTACTTGTCTGAAATGGTATAGGATCAATGATGGTTTGCTCCTGGTTTGGCCCAGTTTGGGCAATCTGGTAGTGGTGATGATGTGACGTCACTGAACCGGTTCTCTATGACTGTAAGCTGGGCCCTCCCACCTGCCCCCGCATTATACCTACCTTTATTTGTCATTTTTTAGCCCGGCTGATAGACGCGGCAGAGTGGATTGCCGCACCTCAGCTGAACAGAAATCTAATGTGCTTGCGCGGAGTGCAAATTTAGTGCACATGCGAGCGAAGTACGCTTTGCATGCGGCGATCACGTGCAAAGTGCATGCACTAAGAGAACCGGTGGTAACCCCAGTTGAAACCCACCATTGGGTTCCAACATATCACAACGTGTATCACAGCACATCTGCACTGTATGGAGCACAGCCTCACCTGTTCAACAGAGAGGAAGGTTAAGAATTAGAAACAAGGCATATCAAGGCAACTGGGTGGGCAAGACTAATAAACAGGGAATGTGGAAATTGTTATTAATCTGGAAATCATCAGGACTCTTAAAAAGAAGCTTTTAGAGCCAAGTATTCAAAGCACCACCACCTAAGTTTTCCCCGGTGCCCTCAAAGAGGTTCCACCAAAGTTTTGACTCCTGAGCAAGCCCTTGTTATGAGCTGGCCGTTTATCATTTAGAATATGTTGTTTAGATCACAGTGGAATGAAACTGAATGAATGAAGAAGTGTAGAAAATCACAAGGTCCAGAAGGGTTCTTACTAATAGGGACATTAGTCATCATCCAGGGGTGGGATTCTAAGGTTCAGACCAGTTCAGGCAAACCGGTACTTCCGACAATCAGCTGGGAGCGAACCGGTTCGCTCCGACAATCAGGTTGGCTCACCCACCTTCCCCTACACTTTACTTACCTTTATCTTCTCAGCTGATCGGCGCGGCAGAGCAGAATGCCGCGCCTCAGCTGTGTTACTCCCAAGTGGTAACACAGAAGGTTAGTATTTGTAAAACTGTGAAAGTGCGCGTAGCAAAGCGTGCAATCAGTTGTTAAACCGGCAGCATCCCACCACTGTCATCATCTAAAAGGTTGGGCCTGGCCTCCTAATTTAAGAACTCGGCTTGGCAACAATATTCACACTGCCCTTCATCCAACCAATAGCCAGGATTTTATATTCCTATTCAACAGCCAGTTATCATTACATATTTCAATGGGTGGTCTGTTGATATGCATGGGAATACACTTTGTTTCATTGTGGAGTACTGTTGCCTACTTAAGACTGGCATCATTAAGTAGGTCAACAATAGCCAGGAGCATTATTTAGCAGGGAAGGCAAGACCATAAGCAAACTATATCAATATTTATTAGAACAAGATATGATTGAGGAACAGGTGAAAGAAACGATGATAATTTGGTGTAAATATTTTGGGCACAATATTGATTTGGACAATTGGCAAAGTTTATGGGGAAAAAATTTAAAAATTACACTAGCAACCTCCTATAAGGAAAACCCCTATAAGATGTTCTATAGGTGACACCTCCCTCCCCACAAGATTAGCACAAATGAATAAGGGGAAATCCTTGATATGCTGGAAGTGTGGAGAGACTGTTGGGAATTACTACCACATGTGGTGGGAATGCCCAAAGGCACAAAAATATTGGAATTTAATAAAGAATTGGCTGGAAGAAATTTTGTCAACAAATGTAGAAGTCAAACCAGAGTTTTTCTTATTGGGAATTATAGAAAGAAAATATAAGAAAGATACAAATTATCTATTACTGCATATACTCACAGCGGCATGGATAGCCTTCGCTCAAAAATGGAAAGAAAAAAGATATTCCAACTGAAGAGGAAATATTACTGAAAACCTTTAACTGCGCAGAAATGGACAGACTTACATTGGAACTCAAGGATAAAAGTGAAACTAAGTACTACAAAATCTGGAAACAATTTTATGATTGGATAGATAACAAGAGAGTAGCCAAGCCAAATGTACAGGGTTAGAATAAAAATATTGATGTTATTAGGGATAAATGTATGTTTAGAGATGAATAAATATATAGAAATAAGGGAAAAATTATTAATATTATATTATGTTTAAATAATGAATAAAGTTTAAGAACTATTTTTAGAGTTTGGGGGTTTTAATATAACTTATATATGTACATTATGTATTTTATAATTTTAACTGATTGTTTTATTGTTGTGAGCCGCCCTGAGTCTTCAGAGATAGGGCGGCATATAAATTTTATTAATAAATAAATTAATTAATAAATATATGTTTATATGCGTGCTAATATTATTGCAAAGTGACGGAAGATGTTTGGAAACCAGTGACGTCATATCTATGTCCAATGTTTTTTAATTTTGTACTATTAATAAAAAACATTTTTTAAAAAAACCAGTAGCCAGGAGCATAATGAACAAAACAGGGGGAAAAATGAACTTGCCACTAGTATCTTTATTCAAACAGAATCAAACCCTCTTCAAAGACACCATGTCTATCGTATTATCTCAAGAATTTTTTTTGTAACAGGAATCTAGATGGATTCCGTCCATATGCTCCTTTTTTTCCTCAAGTTGATGTCTCCAGCCATTTAGACTCAATAGTAGCAATGGTAGTTCTCCGCCTGAAGTTAGGTGAGACAAAACACTAATAAACGCAACTTCCACTTCTCACTGGAACTGAAAACAATAAGACAACAGAACAGATGGTAAGATCCCATGCCTGCTTCTGCCTCCACTTGCCATGCTGTTGGTTATGTCCTACCAACCAAAGTCATTCTTGTACAGGCAGACAACACTAAATTGGAGTCAAAAGCGGCAGAAATATCCATCATGCGCCATTGCCATAGTATCTATTTCAAAGCCTGAATTTATTCTGAAGCAGGAGGCAATTTGAGTTCCTCTTAAGTATTTTGTGTTGATTGCTGACATTCTTTCTATATGTTTTGAAAATAGGGTCTGGGATAGGTGCATCGTATAATTTCTATAAATTGCTTTGCCAGAGTGGAGGTAGGTTTCCTAAGATGTGATTTCAGAGGAGAAAAAGGGGTTTGAGAAACTCATATCCTGGGATGAGCCTTTACTAGCAGTGAATTAAATGAAGTTATGGCCTTTTCACACCATTTTATGTTACCTGGGAGAAATATGACAATGGCAGCTTTGACAATCTAAGGCTCCTTCTGCACTCGTCTGAGCAAGTTATGCTCAACCATATTTATTGAGTAGAGAGACTGGCTGGATTTCTCCAGAAGAAAAAGAATCTTCTTAATAATTGTTCAAAACTCACTTGGTGTCTAAATAGGGTGTCTCACAATACCAGCATCACTACTGAAAATCCTACATAGGATTCATCCTGTTGACTTTCCTTAGAACTGGGATTGTAATGGGAGCAGAGGTGGGTTTCAGCAGGTTCTGACCAGTTCTGGAGAACCGGTAGCGGAAATTTTGAGTAGTTCTGAGAACCAGTAAATACCACTTCTGGCTGGCCCCGCCCCCATCTATTCTCTGCCTCCCGATTCCCAGCTGATCGGGAGGAAATGGGGATTTTGCAGTATCCTTCCCCTGGAGTGAGGAGGGAATGGAGATTTTACAGTATCCTTCTTCTGCCATGCCCACCAAGCTACGCCCACCAAGCCACATCCACAGAACCGGTAGTAAAAAAACCCACCACTGAATGGGAGCCAAGCAGATTGCAGATTACTGAAGAAAGAGTTACACAATGACAGACAGGACACACAGATACACAAACACACAGCTATATTTCCACTAAATAGGCTTATGAACTACCACCAAGTTCTCTTCTCCTGTGACATAATTTAAAAAGCACATTTTTATTGAGTCGTTTTTATATGAAAAAAAAAAGAATTTAACCATTTTATGAATTTGTAGGATAAATATGTATATTTGCATAAGACCTTCCTATACGGTGCTAGAAACTGGGAGACAGTTGTACTCCTGCCTAAAATAATAAAGACAACTGCTTGATTTGGGGCAAGTCACTCACTCTCACCCCAAGGAAGAAGGGAATGGAAAACCATTTCTGAAAATGTTGCCAAAAACAACCTGCAGGAACTTGTCCTGGCACTTGCCAGGAGTCAAAGCTGATTTGAAGCCACTTAACCTTATATGCACGTTACTTGTTATATTTAGCAGCTTATCTAGATTCACTGAGAAATCTCTTTGTACCTATTTCCCGATATCATTTTTGTTACATATGAGCCACAGTGGCACAGTGGTTGGAGTGCAGTACTGCAGGCTACTTCTGCTGACTGCCAGCTGCCTGCAATTTGGCAGTTTGAATCTCACCAGGCTCAAGGTTGACTCAGCCTTCCATCCTTCCGAGGTGGGTAAAATGAGGACCCAGATTGTTGGGGGCAAGAGGCTGACTCTGTAAACCGCTTAGAGAGGGCTGTAAAACATCATAAAGCAGTATATAAGTCTAAGTGCTATTGCTATTCCTTTTTATTCTCTGTATTCAGTGTAGTATTCAAAAAATGAAGTTGTTCAGCTTTAACCCTTTAAACAGAGGTGGGTTTATTTATTTTTTCCTTGGAAGAGAATGGTTCTTGTCAAACCCATTCAGTCCATCATCCATGCTGCCACTGAATCTCTGTGGACCATTGTCAGTTCAAGATTTAAATAGACTATCC
Source organism: Pantherophis guttatus (assembly GCF_059756535.1). Lineage (NCBI taxonomy): Eukaryota > Metazoa > Chordata > Lepidosauria > Squamata > Colubridae > Pantherophis > Pantherophis guttatus. The sequence goes on along the minus strand of NC_142075.1, from coordinate 12,487,530 downwards.
ACAAAGGACTCAGTCTCTCTTGGACCCGTTCTGGTGACAGACAGGAATCTAAAACTTGACAGGTAGTCTGTGGGCATCTTCAAGTGCCACCTTGCAATGACTCCTCCAAACACATTCTGTATTTTGACTGGGCTCTTACTTAGAAGGTAGACAAAGTGTGCTGAGATACGTGGGTTTTCCTCTCTCCATCGTGCTTTCTCTGGGAACTTGTATGTGAGTCAGCAAGTGTAACGGTTAAGGTGTTATGACTGGGATAACTTAAATCCACCCTCAACCTTCACTTGCAGAGCAATTCTCAGCCCAAATTAATTCATACGAGATGGTTACTGTGGGGATACAATGAAGGAAAGGGAATCCGCCATGTAATCTGCCTCAAGGTATTGGGGGAGAAGCAGCATATTATTCAAAATAAATAAATAAATAAAATAAATAAATAAATAAATAAATAATAAATCAAATCAAATCACACATTTAAGGACCACCATGTACATAACATTGCACTGTGGCTGAAATATATAGAATAGAATAGAATAGAATAGAATAGAATAGAATAGAATAGAATAGAATAGAATAGAATAGAATAGAATAGAATAGAATAGAATAGAATTCTTTATTGGCCAAGTGTGATTGGATACACAAGGAATTTGTATTTGGTGCATAGGCTCTCAGTATACATAAAAGAAAAGATATGTTCATCAAGAATCATAATGTACAACACTTAATGATGGTCATAGGGTATAAATAAGCAATCAGGAAACAATATCAATATAAATCGTAAGGATACAGGCAACAAAATAAATGGCAAGGCATTTATCTGAATGAATGAAGGCATCTTAGATCTGAAGAAGATCTAATAATGAGAAGAAAATTGATCAGGGAAAAAAAGATAAAGGCTTGTTTAAAAGACCGGAAAAGTTACATAGACTTTTTGCTGAATGAAGAAAAAAAACTGAACTGATGAATTGTGGATTTAGATTAGAAAGGGTTAAAGAGAGAGAGGAAAGAGTAAGTTGGCAGTTACTCGAGAGAAAGAATGATGGGAGTTAAAATGCTGTTTTCCTTTCTTTTTTCCCTTCCCCCCCCCCCCCACTTTCCTTTTTATGCTTTCATTGTAAAATTCTAATTTGAAATGTATTCAAAACAACAACAACAACAACAATAGGGAAGAAAACTAACATCTTTCCTAGGCTGCTGCTCTTATGACTTCACTCTCATATGCCTTTGAAACTCTTTATCTGCCTGGGACAAAGTCCTGGAAAACTGAAATATACTTAACGTAAGAATTAATCTAGGCTTACAGCTCAGCCAATATCCAAACAAATCAAGGGCCTCCCTTGCAGTTACCAAGATCCACAGATCTCTATCTCCATCTAGTGATCTAATATTAAGCATGCAAGAGGGGCTGAATTTCAGAATATTATATGTTTCATTTGCATAAAATCATCCAGTTTGTAGCTGGTTTTTAAAAAAAACAACCTAAGAGCCCAGGTTGCTGGTTGTGAAGTGGGGAGGTCAGTACATTAGCCGACCCCCTTTGGAAGGGCCGGCTGAAAATGAATTGTCCAATTTTGCAAGAGGTATATTTTATTTTATTTTTTTTTCTGTTCATCAGCCATTCGATATGTTGGCTATTAAAAAAAAAACCCAAAAACAATAGAACAAAGAATTATCTGAAACTCTCTGGGGACTGGAAATGTTAATAATTCGAAGAAATAAAATCTGGAATCTTTAGTAACTGGAACAACATGGCTAAAAAAAAAAAACAAAACAAAACACCAGGCTATGCCCTCTGTTTTTCATAGACATGCATCCATGTGCATGCATGCTCACAAACGCCAATTGGAAGCTCGCATATAATTGCTCCTTTGGAGCACTTCATTTATTCTCTGCCAGACGTGCATCTGTTGCTTGGCAAAACACCTTCGTGGGAAGAGTTGCCTTCAGGAGACTGTTTGAAAACGACTACAAATGATCCTTTGGTTTGGTTCTATTTGGCAGGGGGACAATCGCTTTTTGGAGTGTATTCCTGTCTCGGTGTGAAAATCAGCACAGCCCGTTTCTATTAATCCTCATTCCCAACACTACGAACCAGGAGCCAAGCACCTCTTCAGTAGGGCTGCACTAAACCTGTTTGCAAAGTTAAGGGAAGGTGAAGAGAGTGAAATGATGGAAGGCTGGGATCAGTGGTGAAATCCTCCACGGTTTGCCACCAGTTTGCTGCCAGTGCATGCGTGGTGCGTGCCAAACACATGCTGCATGCATGTACATGCGCATGCACAGTGCGTGCCAAATGCATGCTGCATGCATGCACATGCGCAGTGCATGCCAAATACACAGTGTGCATGCACATGCACAGTGCATGCCAAACACATGCTGCATGCATGTGCATGCAACAGTGTGTGCCAAACGCACGCTGTGTACACATGCATGCACAGTGCGTGCCAAACGCACGGTGCATGCATGCGCATGCGCAGTGCACGTCGAACACACAGTTCATGCGCATGCACAGTGTGCACCAAATGCACACTGCACACACACATGCACAGTGCAGCTTTGCACGGAAAAAGGATGCTTAGCAGGGTAAGTAGAACAGTGGGGGGGAACAGCTGTGCGGCGCTATTTAGAGCCACTGGAAAGCAGGATTTCCTGCTTTCTAGCGACTATAAATCACGCAGCACAGCTGATCGTCAGAAATACCAGTTCGGACTAACCGGTAGCTTCTTTTTTTTACTACCGGTTCGCCCAAATCGGTAGTTTTTATCACTACCGGTTCCCCCGAACCGGTGCGAACCAGTAGGATTTCACCACTGGCTGGGATCAAAGAGAAAATTGTAAGGTCTTATGCATTTAAGACAGGGTGAGAATTTCTCCATGCAGTTACTGGTACTAAGAGTCAAAATTGACTCGAAAGCACCTAATGGTTTAAAGACTCCTTTGGGTATAGGATTTTATGTGAGTCAATTTATGAGTGTGAACTTTGGTTGTTTTCAGAGGAGGAGTCAAGAGAGAGACCAACTAACCACTCCTGACTTGTGGCCAGTCTCATTCCCTCTATCTTAGCCTCTACCTCCTCAACATGCCATCCAGAGACAATGGGGGGAAAAACTGGATCCGTCCCAAAAATCATAGTGGGGCCCATAAATTCAATTAAGAAGCAAAACAGATGAGAATAACTCCTATCTCCCCACCACAGAGACAACATGAACCATGAATTCTTCTCTTTCTCCTCCAAAGGATATTATGACATGGAAGCCAGTAACAAGACAGGATGCCTCTCTGACCCTCAGAGGATCCAAGTCAAATCACTTTTTGGACTAGGGCAATAATGGAGATAATTCCCTGAAACCAGAATAACAGAATAAGAAAGTTGGAAGGGACCTTCTGGTCATCTAGTCCAACTCCCTCTCCACCGAAGCAGGAGACCCTACACCATTTCTGATAGATGACAGTCCAGTCTCTTCCAGTGGTGAAGCTCCCACACCCAATCCTTGCATCTCCTACGATTACATTATTCAATGTTTTTATGATGTCTGCTTATTGCCAGCAATGATTTTTGTTCCTTGGTTATTTTTGTTTTTAAATCAGGTCGTTCCAATTTTGCTTGTACGAGGGCTACCCTATTTGGGTTACAAAACTGTAGTTGAACACTAGATGGCAACTAAGAGTTATTTGTATTCTCTTGCTGCCATCTAATGGTCACCTTTAGGGATTGATTGATAGATTGATATTGCAGTCCTATCTATACAATGTTCAGCATGTTTCCTGCATCAAAATGGGTACGACATTTGTTTTTAATCATTTGCAAGCAGAAAGAGTTTCAAGGGAACAGGTAGTCCTCGACTTAGAGCCATTTGTTTAGGGACCATTCAAAATTACAACAGCACCAAAAAAAAATAATAATAACTTGCATCTGGTTCTTCATTTACAAGCATCATAGCATCCCTCTGTTCAGGTGATCAAAATCCAGGTGCTTGGCAACTGGTATGTATTTATGATACCTGCAGTGTCCCCGGATCATATGACCTTCCCAGACGGCTTCCAACTAGTGAAGCCAATGGGAGAAGCCAGATTTAATTAAGAACAGTGTAATTCACTTAACTCCAGTGGTTAACAACCTTGGCAAAAAAAAAAAAATTACGATATCAGGTACAACTCATTTAATACCTGCCTTACTTAGCAACGGAAATTATTGTCCCACGTGGTTACAAGTAGAGGATCACCTCTACAATATTCAGGATCATATTCCCAACATTAGATTGGGAATTAAATTGCTGTGCTGTTTTTTTGGGGGTGGAGGGGAATAGTTCTGAACTTTGCATAGAAACCCTGAACCTTCTGGCATCTCAATGTATAATTTGTTTTTCCTCTCTCGACTGATAGATGGTAGGAAAACGGATAGAAATGTGTGCCATCTGATGACAGGTTCCGTGCATCAGATGGAATGTGCTATAATCAACAAATAACATTATACGGCCTTCTATCTTTCTGATGCCACTTGCCTTATTTCCAGATTCCAAAGAGAGAAAATTAGATTTTGGAGGATTTGATCATCTTGAAATGTTTCTGTTAAAAATTGCAGGCGAGCATCTACTTTAGTTATGCAGCTTGGCATGTCAGAAAAAGGAAGCGTCAAATTCGACTTGCCTCCAGAAGTTGTGGGCGCTCCAACACTGAAGGTTTTTAAGGAGAGATTGGACAGCCATTTGTTGGGAATGGGTTATAGGGCAGTGATGGCTAACCTTTTTGCCATTGCATGCCAAAATCGGGGAGACAGTGGGGGGGTCGCGTGCCTTTGTGCCCACATACATAATTCTATGCACCCCGCACCCCCCCCACGCATGTGTGCGCACCCCCCCACGCACTCCCCCTGCTTTTGGCACGATATGGCCCAGTGGGCCCGGTTGGCCCGTTTTTTGCCCTCCCCAGGCTCCAGAGGCTTTCCTGGAGCCTGGGGAGGGCAAAAACAGCCTCCTTCCCACCCCGGAGGGCCTCCAGAGGCTGGAAATGACCTGTTTGCCATCTTCCGGTGAGCCCAGAAGGCTCAAAAACCAGCTGACTGGTGCGCGCATGAGTGCCAGAGCTGAGCTCGCGTGCCCACCGATATGGCTCCGCGTGCCACCTGTGGCACGTGTGCCATAGGTTCTCCATCACGGTTATAGGGTCTCCTGCTTGAGCAGTGGATTGGACTAGAAGACCTCCAAGGTCCCTTCAAACTCTGTTATTCTGTTAATTCCACTTCCTCCTGGACAGAAAGCCATTGGCGTCTACATAGTGCTATTTTTTTCAATCCGTTTTTTTTCTTTTTCTCGTACTTATACCAGCAGACATCAAAATGCCCTTTAAATTAAAAATGCCATTCATTTAACTAAAAGAATATATTTGCAAATGTTAATGACATTAAAAAAAAATAACGGATGCCTTATCTTTTCTATGAAGTTCTCTCTCTCTCTCTCTTTCTCTCCCTCTCTCTCTCTCTCTCTCTCTCTTTTTGTTTTTGTTCTTCCTTTTTTAGGAAACTTTTTATACTTGGATTCCAAGCAGGAGGTACATGATTTCCATCCCACTGCAGGCTTCAAATCGCTTTTAAAAAGTGCGTGTAGGAAGGGAAGATAAATCTCTGTCAAAAACTAGATTGAATAGTTTTTAGCCGCATTATGAAAAGTGACTTTTTTCCCCCCTCCTTTCAAAAGATCAGCAGGCTTTTTATGGGAAGAGGAATACAGAGGGAGAGAACTGGGCTGTTAATAATAGCATGAGATCAATGTATTCCATTCAAACTTTTCTCTGCATTTCAGGCCTAGGCTGAACTGAATATCAAACTTTTTGTACAGTTTGGGAAGACGGGGGGAAAACAATTTAACAGCTTTCGCACCCGGAGAGCTTAACTGTGAACAATATGAAGTGGGGGAGAGTTGGCCTCAATCCTTATCTGATTTAAAAAGGAAAATAAGGCTTTGTGTGCCACCAGTTCAAATGTTGACAAAGCTGCCATAAATGCTGACAGCCAATTTAGTGTAGTGGTTAAGGAACTAGTCTAAACACCAGGAGACGGAGAGTTCTAGTCCCGTGTCTAGGCACAATCCTTAGTAGGTGACTTTGAGCCAATCAAAATGCTAGGAAAGGGAGGGGGAAAAGCCAAACTTCTAAGCCCTAGAAATCTTGAAGGGACATAATAATAATAATAGAATAGAAATAGTGGGACATAATAGTAGAGTCAGTAGAATTGGTTTGACTTGCTCTTTTGTGCTTCTGTAAGAATTGCTTTGCTAAGAATTGGAATTGCCTCTGCCATTTGGTTCTGACAGTGATCTAACTTCTGTTGTCTTGTTTTTTTGTATAACTCGGTGTGCATAGCTGGCTGGAGAATTCTGGGTGTTGAAGTCCACAAGTCTTAAACCTGCCAAGTTTGAAGACCTCTGATCTAGAGGTTTGCTGGAAAAACTAAACCAAAACGAAAACCCAAGAACAACATCCTTGACAAGCTCAGCTTCTCCTTTCCTGCTACTGTTAATTAAATGAATATGGTGAAGAAAAACAGAAAAGGAGTGGGGGGCAAGACAAAGGCTTATTTAAAAAAAATATTAATTACATTTCCCCCCCCCACAACTAAGTAGCATAACAATTGCAACCGATAGAGCAAATTAGATTCTAAATGCACTAGTGATTTGATAGATACCACTTTACAAAGTGTTAGTGAGAAGGTGATACTGCTAAAAAATGGAGTTAAGATCCAGAACAAGCCTTGCCAGCTCTGAAACCCAGTTACAGAAGGTTCATTAATGGACTTTTAAAAAATAGGGGTATTTTAAAATATATATTTAAAATATAAATATAAAATAAAATGTATTTTAAAAGATAGGGTTTCCCAGTTGCAATGTATGGCTGTGAAAGTTGGACCATAAGGAAGGCTGAGCGCCAAAGAACTGAGGCCTTTGAACGATGGTGCTGGAGAAGACTCCTGCGAGTCCCTTGAACTGCAAGGCAATCAAACCAGTCGATCCTAGAGGAGATCAACCCTGACTGCTCTTGAAAAGGCCAGATCCTGAAGATGAAAGTCAAATACTTTGGCTACCTAATGAAAAAGATTGAGGGCAATAGAGAATGAGGTGGCTGGAGCAGTAGGTGTGAGCTTAAATGGACTCCAGAGAATAGTAGAGGACAGGAAGGCCTGGAGGAACGTTGTCCATGGGTTCATGATGGGTTGGACACGACTTCGCAACTAACAACTAAAAAAAAAGATAGGGGAAGGACAATCAAAGAACATTACAGTTTCTTGCTTCTCTCAGTACACCACACAGCATATACAAAGACTCATGACATATGTATTAAGCCATGTTTTCTTTCATTTGTATAAATCCAATCACAACTGACTGGGTTTGCACAGCCATCCTAGCTTGATCTTTCCAATGTGGAATGCCAGAAGTACAATGTCTCCACTGGTGCTTTTTCAAGCTGATGGTTCCAGCTTATTCTTGCATGCAGGATATGTACATCTAAATGTAATCTGTACTCTAATCTGTAAACTAAAATAGTAGATGTGGTAGCGCCCTGGTGGTGCAGTGGTTAGAATGCAGTATTGCAGGCTGATTCTGCCAACTGCCAGAAGTTCGATTCCCACTGGGCTCAAGGTTGACTCAGCCTTCCATCCTTCCGAGGTTGGGAAAATGAGGAACCATATTGTTGGCGGGAAAGATGCTGACATTGCAAACCACCCAGAGATATACTGCCCCATAGTAATGGGGCATTATATAAAGTTTAAGTGCCATTGCTATCAATCTCTCTAAGTTAATACATGATATAGATTGCAATCAGGACAGGTCAGGGTATTGAAAACATCTTCGGGACATGCCCTATCTGTCCTCTTCATTTTCAAGCATACATGAGGCCATATTAGCTTTCTTAAAATATGGGTAGCTGTGTGTAGCATTGCTTTCTCCAAAAAAGAATAATGTAGTGGCTAGGCATATAGGATATGAAAATATACTGCTCAAAAAAATAAAGGGAACACAAGCAGAAGACATCCGAGATCTGAATGAATGAAATAGCCTTATTAAATACTTTGTTCTTTACATACAGTTGTTTATACACTGCTCAAACGACTAAAGGGAACACAAAACTACTGTATGTAACGAACAAAGTATTTAATAAGGCTATTTCATTCATTCAGATCTCGGATGTCTTCTGCTTGTGTTCCCTTTATTTTTTTGAGCAGTGTATATAGCTCATCAATCCCTTTAGGTTAATACTGCTGATATAGAAAAGAAGGACTAGGGGTGACATGATAGCAGTGTTCCAATATCTCAGGGGCTGCCACAAAGAAGAGGGAGCGAAGCTATTGTCCAAAGCACCTGAGGGCAGGACAACGGGTGGAAACTAATCAAGGAGAGAAGCAACTTAGAACTAAGGAGAAATTTCCTGACAGTGAAAACAATTAATCAGTGGAACAATTTGCCTGCAGAAGTTGTGAATGCTCCAACACTGGAAGTTTTTAAGAAGATGTTGGATAACCATTTGTCTGAAGTGGTGTAGGGTTTCCTGCCTAAGCAGGGGCTCGGACTAGAAGACCTCCAAGGTCCCTTCCAACTCTGTTATTCTATTCCTTTCTAGATTGCAATCAGGGTAGAGAAGAGAGAGGCCAATGCACCACAGGGACACTCATTGGCATGGCAGGAGAAAATGAGATTCATCTTCTCTCTTTTGGTCACCATTCCACCAGCAAAGCCAATGTTTTTGCAGCCCTTTTTTTTGTTTATTCATTTGCCCTTCGGTTTTATGTGTTTGTTTTGCATTGTCATCTAAGCAAACTGGCTTCCCATCCAGATTGTGAGCGATAGTCAATATGGCAACTCAAAATGTAATATATAGTGAGGGCAGACTAATATTCTGCAGTCTGGGAGCACCTGTTTTTTTTTTTTCCCTAACTAATTTTCACATTGGTTTTTGAAAGCAACAAGAGGAGGTATTATCACAGATGAAGCTGGGGGGGTGGGTGTTGACCACTTTTTTTTTTTAAGTGGGGCGAGGAGGATTTATTTAGAAATAACCGAACTAAGCATCTTAAGTCTAGAGGGAAGCCTATAAAGCTATTTTATTGGTTTTTTTAAAAGTGAAAATCACTCCTGAATGTTGATGATGCAAATTTCTTGGCTTTAGGGGATTTAGAAAAGAAAAGAAAAGAAAAGAAAAGAAAAGAAAAGAAAAGAAAAGAAAAGAAAAGAAAAGAAAAGAAAAGAAAAGAAAAAGAAAGTGCCTGTGTTGGATAGAACAGCAATAAGAAAAATTAGAGCCTTAATAGGTGAAGGTAAAGGTTCCCCTCGCACATATGTGCTAGTCGTTCCCGACTCTAGGGGGAGGTGCTCATCTCCATTTCAAAGCCGAAGAGCCAGCGCTGTCCGAAGACGTTTCCGTGGTCATGTGACCGGCATGACTCAATGCCAAAGGCGCACGGAACTCTGTAACCTTCCCACCAAAGGTGGTCCCTATTTTTTCTACTTGCATTTTTTACGTGCTTTTGAACTGCTAGGTTGGCAGAAGCTGGGACAAGTCACGGGAGCTCACCCTGTTACGCGGCACTAGGGATTCGAACCGCTGAACTGCCGATCTTTCGATCGACAAGCTCAGCGTCTGAGCCACCGCATCCCTAGAGTCTTACTATGCACCCCTATTTTTGTGTTAGACACAAAACCGTTTTTAAAAAACCTCTGTTCTTTTAGCTTGTAAGTCTGTGATGAGGTTTTGTGCTATGCATTTTTCCTTACTGTACTCAGGAAACTTTCATCGTAACATCTTCAAAATAATAATAATAATTTTTAAAAAAGCCTTGGATTTTTGAAATCATTTTTGCATAGGGAACATGACTGCTCCTGGATGTTTATTTCAAGAGCCAAAAGAAAAAAAAGCCTTTCTACATTTTTCACAGTCTAGCTTCACACAATTAATATTCACACCGAAGACTAACTTCAGTTGTTTTCATTCTCGTCTGAGACAAATATTTTGTTTCAAGGGCTGTAAGGTGGGATGAAAAAGGGAGATGCTTGTAACAGCTATTAAGGAACAAAGCAAATGTCCATCTGTTGTTTTGAAGACAATAGTCCAGCCATTTCTTTCTCTCTCTCTTTTTTTCTCTCTCTCTTTTTTTTTCCCCATTTTTTTTTTCCTCTCTACTTTGTGAAACTGAATGAAAGTAGGTGTTGCATTCCAGGAATCCAGTGGCAGTATAAAAAGAGAGAGAGAGAGGCAAATATTAAATATTCAAATTCAGGTAAGAAAATTTAACTCAACTGCAGGCTAGGAACAAATTCAAAGCGTTTTCTAGAGCAAAAGAGGTTCATTGGGGAAGAGAAATAGGAAAAATAACCAGGCTAGTTTGGTTCATGTGTCACCAACAAAACAAACAGATGGCACAATTTCTGGGTTTTTTTTTATATGGCAGGGGTCTTTGTGGGAAGAAGCAAAGCAGAGGTGGGTTTCAGCAGTTTCTGACCAGTTCTAGAGAACCGGTAGCGAAAATTTTCGGTAATTCAGAGAACCGATAGTAAAAATTCTGACTGGGCCCGCCCACATCTATTCTCTACAGAGTAGAGAATACATAGTAGAGAATTCTCAGTCAGTCCCAGCTGACTGTTTTAATGGAGGTTCTTGCCAGAAAAATGGAAGGTAGCTGTGTTCTCACTTTCCATTTGGAGAGAGAGGACTTTAGGAGTTGCAAAATGGATTGAGTTGGGAATGAAGGAGCAATGGCATCGCAGCTGGCTCATTCATTCATTCATTCATTCATTCATTCATTCATAATATATATAGGCCACCCAACTACTAATGGCTCTGAGTGGCTTGCAGTTAAAAGACTTCTCATCCCATGAATCAAGCTGTTTTATTTCTTGCTGACTCAAAGCAATTGAAAACTGTACGTAAAGTAAATGCTATTTACTAAGGGAAGAGAGAAAAGTTTCCACTCTTTGTGACATGGCTACAGTGTGGTCCAACAATATTATCTCCACGATGGTGTTCTGTTTCTTATGTGAATTAGACCTTTTCTGCCTTGAAGTGGCATACTTGGGTTCAATTTGATTCCCCACCACACAACATTTAATACAAGGTAGGTTGGGCTGAAGGTGACTGATCTCAAATCACTGAATGAGTTCCATGGGGCTTGAACCTGGACTGTAAAAATGTCAGAGTGTGACTTAAGGGAGATTTAAAAACTGCACTTGCAGTTTCTCCATTCTACTACATACAACTTGAAGGCTACTTAACTAACTCTTCTTGTCAACCCCCCCCTGTCGCCTTTATCAGTTCACTACTTTATATTTACTAAGTATTCTTTCTTTACTGAGTAGGTAGGTTCTGTTTTCCTGTCTCTTCCAGGACATTAATCCTAGTCATTAATCACAAATAGGATAATTCTTTTTAAGTAAAAAGAGAAAAGCAACATGCCACACTTAGAAGAGTATCTTCAGTTTTCTGTCCGGAGAAGAAAAGGGGAAATAATGTATGTATTTATTTATTTTATTTTGTCGAGTACATATTAGATAATATATATATAAGTATAAGCATGAATTGAATACATAAAATGAATACAAATAGAGGAAACATTAGGACAGAGACGGTAGGCACGCTGGTGCTCTTATGCACGCCCCTTACAGACCTCTTAGGAATGGGGTGAGGTCGACAGTAGACAGTCTAAGGTTAAAGTTTTGGGGGTTTTGGGATGAGACCACAGAGTCTGGTAGTGCATTCCAGGCATTAACAACTGTTATTGAAGTCATATTTTCTGCAATCGAGTTTGGAGCGGTTCACTTTAAGTTTGTATCTATTGTGTGCTCGTGTATTGTTGTGGTTGAAGCTGAAGTACTCGTTGACAGGTAGGACATTGTAGCAGATGATTTTATGAGCTATGCTTAGGTCATACCGAAGGCGGGATAGTAGAAGAGAAAATTTGTAGCTCAGAGTTGAACTGAGGGGTTCTTGGTGCTCTTTGAAACTTGGTAATTTTCTTGCAGATGTTTCATAACGTCTAGCACTGATGATATTACTTAGTTTGGGTAATGAAACATCTGCAGGGAAACAACCAAGCTCAGAGAGCACCAAAGATTCTACGTTTGACATTTTGTGATCAAACTAGGTAACACCATCGGTGCTCATTGATGACATTACATAGTTTTGTAATGAAATGTCTCCAAGAAATCCACAAAAACTCAGAGAACACCAAGGATCCCAAGATAACATATCCTGTAAACGACCAAAGATGGCATTGTCCAACTTGAATAGGTTCAGGAGAGAAAGCAATAAAAAAGAATGCGAGTTTCAAAAATGATTAGCAATAATTGCTGAAAACAGTTGATCAGAGACAATTCAGCATTGGATGGCACAGAGGATGATTAATGATCCCAAGGATGAGAAGAAGAAGGAAGCATGAGAAAGAAAATTGAGTGAAGTCATCCACAAGGGATGCTCATGGTTATCCAGGCAGCTGCCTTCTAGTGGCTCAGATCATTGGTGGAAGTAGTCAAATTCAATCAAAATTGATGGGCAGGAGCAATTCTAGAATAGAATAGAATAGAATAGAATAGAATAGAATAGAATAGAATAGAATAGAATAGAATAGAATAGAATAGAATAGAATAGAATGGAATGGAATGGAATGGAATGGAATGGAATGGAATGGAATGGAATGGAATGGAATGGAATGGAATAACAGAGTTGGAAAGGACCTTGGAAGTCTTCTAGTCCAACCTCCTGCTTAAGCAGGAAACCCTATGCCACTTCAGACAAATGGTTATCCAAAATATTCTTAAAAACATCACGTTGGAACATTTACAACTTCTGGAGGCAAGTTGTTCCACTGATTAATTGTTCGAACTATCAGGAAATTTCTCCTTAGTTCTAAGTTGCTTCTCTCCTTGATTGGTTTCTACCCATTGCTTCTTCTTCTACCCTGAGGTCTTTTGGAGAATAGCTTGACTCCCTCTTCTTTGTGGCAGCCCCTGAGATATTGGAACACTGCTATCATGTCTCCCCTGGTCCTTCTTTTCATTAAACTAGACATGCCCAGTTCCTGCAACCGTTCTTCATATGTTTTAGCCTCCAGTCCCCTAATCCTCTCGGTTGCTCTTCTCTGCACTCTTTCTAGAGTCTCAACATCTTTTTTACATCGTGGCGACCAAAACTGAATGGATTATTCCAAGTGTGGCCTTACCAAGGCATTATAAAGTGGTATTAACACTTCACATGATCTTGATTCTATCTCTCTGTTTATGCAGCCTAGAACTGTGTTGGCTTTTTTGGCAGATGCTGCACACTGCTGGCTCATATCTAAATGGTTGTCCATTAGGACTCCAAGATCCCTCTCACAGTTACTCTCACAGTTACTACTATTGAGCAAGGTACCACATATACTGTATCTAGATTTCAGGAGAATTTTCCAGCCCAATCTAGAAATGATAGTGATGCTTTATACCATCAGCCTTAGCTACAATTGTCTCTTGACTCAGATAACAGTGTAGAAAATATGGCCCATCAGCCGTTTATGGTCTGGCAAGAAGTTTTCTCTGGTTCAGCTCGAGCGCCTAGATACTGTAGCTCTTGCTTAAACTTTACAACATCTGACCTTTTCAATTATGCCTGCCTAGCATTGGAGAAGTGATGGGAATTTACTACTGAACCTCAGGAAATGCAGAATTCTGTGAAATCTATCTATTTGTTTCATGCCATAGTCTGTGACCGTTCAAAGCTCTTTCACTATTTAGAAAGAGATGGAGTTTTACTCCCTCTTGAGTGCCATATTTCACCCTTTTATAAGACAGACATTGGTGATTGGAAACCCAGCATCCACTGGGTATCTAAAGGCTTTCTTGGTTGGGAAATCAGATGGCTTCCCAGCCATTCTGAGCAGCACAGAAAATTAGTACTTGCAGGACAGTGTTGTGGCCCACCAGCGGCCAACAGAGCTGGCAGCAGAGTCGGACAGTGAGGAGGTTGAGGAGGAACATGGGCCAGTCCTGAGGGCTGGAGAAAGCTCAGACGAGGGCTCTGCGTCAGAGGCAGAGAGGGAACTAGACAGCAGTGAGGCAGAGGTACAGCTGGAGCCTGTTCCCAGTGTGCGCATGCGCAGAGCTGCCAGAAGACAAGAACAATTCAGAAAGCAGGGTCGACTTGGGAGTAAAGCCACACCTTGGAGGTGATTGGCCCCTCCCATAGGAAACAAAAGAGGAGCGAACAGAGAGTGGGCTTTTGCAGGAAACAATTCATTTGTTCCGTGACTCTGAGAGACTCTGTGCCGAGTTTTGCCTTGTACTGCATTTGGAAACTAGTTACCTGGCAGCTTTCCAAGCAAGATAAGGTCTGTGTTAATAAATATTCCTTTGAAAAACTGTTTGGACAGGCCTTGCTGACTGTGAATGAACGGAATTCACAGTCGTGTAAATAAAAGAGGTTTTGCCGGGACCAAGACTCTGCTCCCTGCTTTTTAAAGGAACCCCGGTCAGAAAAGACAGTGGATGTGGGGTGCCTGCATTGCATCCTTATAATTTATTTCTAAGGCTGGTAGCATGGAAGAGGAGCTAGACAATAACTCTCTAGAATCCATTTCTAACTCAACTGCAAAGGAATCGCTTCAACTGCACCTGTAGTTTGGAAAGCTTAGCAAGGACAACGGTCCTTACTAGTATTGTAGATGGAAAAATCTAGTATATCAGGGAACTGCAGTGGGTAAGATAACAGATACTTACAAATTGTAAAATATTTGTAAGTATCAGAAGGGTAAGGCCCACTTAACATCATCTCCAAAGGACATTGCATTTCCTCCAATTTCAGAGTGTTTGGCTTACCAAAAGATTTGAGTTGGTGCAGTTTGTTATAAAGTATGTGTCCCAATCACTAAATGTGGTATCCGGTCCTGCTATATGTGTAAGCAAGTAACTCGTTGCACACGTTTACTTAGTGCAACTCATTAGCACAAAACCATGGAATGGCCGTTATTCAATAAAGGGGCCGTCAAGATATTAACCACTCCTGAGTCCATCATGGGAGACCATCACAAACCTAATCCTGCGAAAAAATCAGGTGGAACAACGGCTGATGACCTCTTTCTATTGGTCCATGATAGAAAGTGTCCTCACATACTGCATTACAGTATGGTACGCTGGTTTAACTGCTGCGGACAGGAAGGCACTACAGAGAGTGATCAATTCGGCACAAGAAACCATCAGTTGCCCTCTAACACCACTGCATGACATCGCCAGGTCTCGCTGCTTTCGCAGACTAAGGAAGATACTCAGAGATGATTCACACCGTGGTCAGTGTCTCTTCGCACTTCTACCACCGGGTAGAAAACATCGAAGCATAGCCAGCCGAACAAATAGGTTTAAAAATAGTTTCTATCCTTGGGCTGTCAGACTCTTAAACACAACCACAATCACTCCATGCACACGCGGAAACGTATGACTAGTTTTTCTTTTTCTTTCTTTTTCTTTTCCCCCCCCTAATTACTTGCATAGGGATTATTCTTTATACTGTTTATGTTGTTTGTATTTTTTGTCATGGATTGCACCAGTGAGGCTAAAACCAATTTTGTTGTATACGTGATGTCAGTGGTGAAATCTAAAATTTGTTACTACCGGTTCTGTGGGCGTGGCTTGGTGCGGGGGGGTAATGTGACTGGGTGGGCATGGCCATTTTTTTTTCCTTTTAAAACCATTTTTTCTACAACCTCTTCGGCGAAGAGGTTGTAAAAAAAAATGCTTTCAAAAGGCTCTGATGATCCCAGCTGAGTTGCCTGATCGACAGAGACTTTTTTTTCTTTTAAATACCTCTGATGATCAGGCAACTCAGTTTGGATCGTCAGAGGCATTTAAAAGGATTTTTTTCTTTTAAATGCCTCTGACGATCCCAGCTGAGTTGCCTGATTGGCAGAGACTTGTTTTCTTTTAAATGCCTCTGCCGATTAAGCAACTCAGCTTGGATCGTCAGAAGCATTTAAAAGAAAAAAAGGGTTCTTTTTCTTTTAAAAGCCTTTGAGGATCCCAGCTGAGCCGCACGATCATCAGAGGCTTTTTTTTTTTACTTTTAAAAGCATTTTTTCGGCCGAAGAGGTTGTTATGGGGTTGTGTTGCATTTAATCTTTATCTCTATGTGCCTCTATGAGGTGTTTCCGGTTCCTGGGTGTTGCCTTGGAAGATGCTTTATAAGCGTTGTTTGTTAGTTTTACTTGGTTAATAAAAGCATATCTGAAACAGAGGTTGTAGAAAAAATGCTTTTAAAAGTAAAAAAAAAGCCTCTGATGATTGTGCAGCTCAGCTGGGCAGAGGGGTGGGGGGCAGGGATTTTTGCTACCGGTTCTCTGAACCACCCGCCTCCATCGCTACCAGATCGGGCAATCCAGTCCGAACTGGGAGCATTTCACCCCTGCGTGATGTACAATGACAACAAAGGCTATACTATACACTGGTTATACTCTGCATGCTGTAGGAGACTGCCATACTGAACATGACGGTGGGGTCAAACACACTATCAGTTTGGAGTTGCTACACCCCTGTAAGACACCTAGATCCAGCCCCCCTTTACATCCATTGACGTAATGGGAGGCTTATCTGACACCAATTTGTCGTGACCATTAGTAGGTCAGATTTTTATGTATAGGTAGCATGATATAAAATCACAGTTCTTTTGAACTCCATCCTGGCTCCTGGTTTCTTGCCCCTGACACATGCTACATATTTACTACATATTTACTCAATGAAACAATTCCAAGAAGGCCATAATCTCATATATTCCCTACTCCAGGCTCCATTTCTTCCTCTGAAAGTTATTGAAAAGAAAGGGGAAGAGTGGGTGCTCTTCATAATTAACATGCAGCAATGCCTGTCATGCAGGGAGAAGGCATAGTTATAATAACTCAGGAGTCAATAATTCATAAACCCTAATGCATTATTAATCAATTATCGAGGCCCAAATTACATCTAATGAGATTAAGCTGATTGGAGCGCTAAGCTGTTTGAAACATATTGATTTAATCAATGTGCTTAATTAAACTGTGTACATTTTTGCCACACAATCATTAGTTCCCAGCGCCCTGCAAAAATGGCCATTGCTCATTGCTCCACTTTCTCATTTCTCTGCTGGCGCCGTTAATTGGGAAGAGCCCAGCAAAGCAGCATTCGTTGAAAAGAACTAGGCCCTTCTCCCTCTTCCGAACATGGATCAAGGCAGCCCAAGCAACCTAAGAAATGGATTTTGCTGGAAAGCTACCAGAGTCTGAATTGGCACCAAACTGAGTTTGCCATTTCCATTAATATATTTTGTGACATTTTCTAGGGAAGATACGATTTTCTTTAATTGAGTGGAGGTTAACCCAGGGACCATGGGCGACATGTAAAACTGCAAATCCATCAAGACAGTACTACTCATTTAAGTTAGCATAATTTTCTATCGGAAGAGGAGGAGGAGAAATGTTAAGGTACACCTAGACTTAATTCAGTGCCAGCCAGTGGTGGGATTCAAATTTTTTTTACTACCAGTTCTGTGGGCATGGCTTGGTAGGCGTGGCATGGCTTGGTGGGTGTGGCATGGCTTGGTGGGCGTGGCTTGGTGGGCATGGCAGGGGAAGGATACAGCAAAATCTCCATTCCCACCCCACTCCAGGGGAAAGGATATTGCAAAATCTCCATTCTCACCCCACTCTGGAACATTCCAGAGGTGGTATTTGCCAGTTCTCAAACTACTCAAAATTTCCGCTACCGGCTCTCCGAACTACTCAAAATTTCCACTATCGGTTCTCCAGAACCTGTCAGAACCTGCTGGATGTCACTCCTGAGCTACACCTAGACTTAATTCAGTGCCAGCCCTTTGAAGTACACCAGACAAGAAGCACAATAATGGAACACAACTTTAATCGAATCTTGCAAGTTTGAAATTATTTCTCCCTTCATTTTTCTTTTAGTCTTTAGAGGGCCCCTTCTGAAACTTCTTTTATGCCCTCCCTCCTTTGGTGGACTGAGATACCTTTTGAATGTTGATTCTGTAGTCTGTGGTTCTTCCTCCTGCCTCCCATGGCCACCCCTACATACTATTACATGCACTGATTTTTAACTGAGAGTCTCCCTCATGCTTACAAATAACAGCCCTGTGATTATATCCCTGTAGTCTTTAGTTTCCCAAACAAGTTTCTGAAATGAAAACTGTAGAACTTGGATATGAAAAGGATTAGCCTTCCTTCCATTCTACCGAATTCATTTGTAGAAGCTGTTAAATGCCTTGAGAAGATTTGTAGGAAAGGAAACCAGGTTGATATTTTGAGAAGATAGCAGGATGTGGCCTGCTTTGGTCTGACCTAAGCATAGTACACAAAATTATCTGCTACAATGTCCTACCTGTCAATGACTACTTCAGCTTCAACCACAACAACACACAAGCACACAATAGATACAAACTCAAGGTAAACTGCTCCAAACTCAATTGCAGAAATTACGACTTCAGCAACAGAGTGGTCAATGCCTGGAACGCACTACCTGACTCTGTGGTTTCATCCCCAAACCCCCAAAACTTTAACCTTAAACTGTCTACTGTTGACCTCACCCCATTCCTAAGAGGTCCGTAAAGGGGGCGTGCATAAGTGCACCCACGTGCCTACCGTCCCTGTCCTATTGTCCCCCATTTATTCGTATCCATTTCCTGTATTCATAATCATGCTTATACTTATCTATGTTATCTTATACATGCTTGACAAAACAAAATAAAAAATTAAAATTAAAAAAAATAATAAAAATCTCTACCACGTTAGCTTTTGACTCAAGTGAAAAGTCCAGAACTGCAGGCAGGAAGAAAGTGATGTCAAATTGATTCTAAGTTGTTGCCAAGAACACTGAATGAAGGTGTCCATGTAGATATGAAGAGTCAGACTTGATTTAAGGACATCTTTATCCTCGTTTATTTGGTTTTTGTTAGAATTATCCCATGTTCTTATAATTTTTCATAACAGGGGCTGAACCTACTTGGTATTTAGTGAAATCCAAATGCAAAGAAAACTACGAAATTCTTCCTTTCGGGCAGATAGTTTACAAAGCTTAGCCATTACAATTCTGGCATCCCTCAATATTTAGCTTTGTTTTAAAAAAAAATATTGAATCAGAGTTTGTTTTACTGAGCCTGAAGAGACTCATGGTGGTCACCCGTGTAAATAAGCTGTAAAACATACAATTTTAAATCCATAACAATTTAGTAATACAAAAAGCCTAACAACAGGGGTGGGCTTCAAAAATTTTAGCAAGGGGTTCTCTGCCCGGTTGCTGGGTGGGCGTGGCCATGGTGGGTGTGGCCTAGTTGGCCTCCTACACTACGGTGGTGGGGGATGTTTTTGCCCTCCCTGGACTCCAGACGTTTTCTTCGAGCCTCCGGGAGGGTGAAAACGGCCTCCCCAGGCTCCGGAGGCCCTCTGGAGACCAGAAACGGGCCCATTTCCAGCCTTCCCGAACATCCGGTAGGCCCGTTTTTCACCCTCCCCGAGCCTCCGTGTGTGCACTTATCTGCATACAAAACGAGCCATGTGGGAACTCCTGGGACGGGTGGGTGGGGAGGGGGGCCCAGCCAGGACTGGGATTTGGGGGTTCTCCAAACTGCACAGAATCTTAGCTAGAGGTTCTCCCGAACCCCCAGCAGCCCACCCCTGCCTAACAATAAGGTAAATAAAAAAAAAAAACATAAGACAACTGAAGGCATCAACTCAATCTAATCAGTGCGGTGATAACCATCAAAGGCACTCCAGAACATTCTGATTAATAGTCAGTATATTGATACTAATTGCCAGTATCAATAAAGGTAAGAGCTAACAACATCCCTGGGGGAGGCTATTCTGCAAGATGGAGTCAACCATAGAAAATCTCTGTCTCTGGGCTCCCTCCCCTCCCCTCTCCTTTTTGTAAGGTCCTTATATTGCAGGAGTACAATATACAATTTTGCAATTATCTTCGAATACTGAGTTGGTGAGAATTTTGTTGGATGTCAGAATTGGTGAGAATTTTGTTTTGTTCATTTTGGGGGGGAAATGACCAAAGTATATATATATTTCCTCACAAATGGAATCCAGACAGCTTGACATTTTTTTTAAAAAAAAAAATATGCAAATACAGGAAGAATGCTAATAAAGCTTCGGCTGTCAAGCAGGTGAAAAAAATAAGTTTCCTCAGGCAGGGAGGTTGCCAAATTTCAGCAGAACACTTGCAAATACTACAGGATTAAAATTCATAGTTCCGGGGAAGGGAGGAGGGGGGTATTTCTCTTTCGAATCTAGAAAGCCTGAATGTATGTGCACCAAGGTGGGTTTTTTTTTCCCCAACAGGATTCATTTTGAAAACTCCCAGTCCAAGCAAGGATGAGGGGTCAAGTGGGGAATTAGCCTTGAGTTCTTGCAGAGCCACAAGAGGTATAAGCCTCACCCCCCCCCACACACACACACACAAACCACCAAGATCCACGAAACCATATCTGTTTGCTCCAAGGGAAAGCAAACAGTCTGTGGAGATTCTTTTAATATAGGCAGAAATCAATAAAGTAGCTGATTTGAACCTTTCACAATGAATCTCATTGCTTGTACCTAACACACACACAGAGAGCGAGAGCGAGAGAGAGAGAGAGAGAGAGAAAGAGAGAGAGAGAGAGAGCGCAAGAGAGTGAGAGAGAGAGAGAGAGAGAGAAAGAGAGAGAGAGAGAGAGCGCAAGAGAGAGAGAGAGAGAGCAAGAGAGAGAGGGGGGGGAGAGAGAGCAAGAGAGAGAGAGAGCGAGAGCAAGAGAGAGAGAGAGAGAGAGAGCAAGAGAGAGAGAGAGAGCAAGAGAGAGAGAGAGGGAGGGAGAGAGAGCAAGAGAGAGAGAGAGCGAGAGAGAGAGAGAGAGCAAGAGAGAAAGAGAGAGAGCAAGAGAGAGCGAAAGCGAGAGCAAGAGAGAGAGAGAGAGAGCAAAAGAGGGAGAGAGAGCAAGAGAGAGAGAGAGAGAGAGAGAGCAAGAGCAAGAGAGAGAGAGAGAGAGAGAGAGAGAGAGAGAGAGAGAGAGAGAGAGAGTGAGTGAGTTATACAAATATCAGGGGTGAAATGCTACCAGTTTGCACTAGTTTGGGCAAACTGGTAGCGGCGGCACCGCAAGGCTCCGCCCACCCGCTCGTTTTAACCAGGAAGTAACCTGTTTTTTATCCTCTGTGCATGTGCAGACGGCTTTGCACATGCGCAGAGGGTCCAAAAATTGCATGTGATGCGCTCGCGCGCATGTAGCAAGCACACGTGGGTGGCATGCACGCTTCCAAACCGGGAGGGAAGGTAAGTAGATTTCACCCCTGACAAATATACATACATGAAAAGGTACACAGAAGCCTTTGGCACCGCCAGGATCCCTTCATAAAAAGCAGATGAGTTACCTCACAGTTTTAAACTCAACAGGCTGTACAGCAACCATTCATTTTTTTTTTCCTAACGTGATCATTAAGTGTTTGGCTCAGTGACAGTTTAATTTCTCCCATCGGTGCAGTTTCTATAAGATGCAGCCTGAGCACAATGCATAATAAAGCGTTACACTTTTCATAGCAAAATAGTTCTGGGTAGGATCTCTATTTTCGTTTATAAGCAAGAGCCCCTCACAGACCTTTGCTTGACTTCCAGGTCCCAAAATGGGTCATTGGGGAGGGGGGCATAAGATAACGGATACGGAATGGAATGACCAAATTGACTTTCTGGAAAGTCAGCACAAGAACATTTGAGAGACCAAGCTCAATTAATTCTAAGATGGCTCTTCTTCTTTTTCTAGAAACAGAATGACATTTTAATAAGCAGGCTCAGGTAGCTTGCGAGAATTGATCCGTATCGCTAGAATTAGAAAAGGGCTGTGGCACTGGGATATATAAAACATACACTTCTTAATAGGTTTGTTCATAAGAGTCGAATATTAGAGTGGCTTGTTTCTCCTCTTGGCCATGTTCTGTTGGTGATAAGGAATAAGCAATTATTGCAGAAGCTACGTAGAACAATAGGCAAACTTAAGCAGTTCGGAAATGGATGTTTTAAGCCACCAGGACACCAATGGCAGGTCCAACCTGGGACTTCTAGCAAGAGAGCCCAAGCAGCTTGGTCTGTATACCACTTGTTGTGGCCCACTGGCAGCCAGAAGAGCTGACAGCAGGAGGAGGTTGGGGAGGAACTTGGGCCAGTCCTGGGGGCTGGGGAAAGCTCGGACGAGGGCTCTGCATCAGAGGCAGAGAGGGAGTTAGACAGCAGTGAGGCAGAGGAACAGCTGGAGTCCGTTCCCAGTGTGCTGCCAGAAGACAAGAACAACTCAGAAAGCAGGTTCAACTCGGGAGTAAAGCCACACCTTGGAGGTGATTGGCCCCTCCCATAGGAAACAAAAGAGGAGCAAACAGGGAGAGGGCTTTTGCAGGAAACAATTCGTTCATTCCGTGACTCTGAGAGACTCTGTGCCAAGTTTTGCCTTGTACTGCTGTTGGAAGCAAGTTACGTGGCAGCTTGCCAAACGAGATAAGGTGTGTTGAGAAATATTCCTTTTGAAAAACTGTTGACTTGCTGATTGTGAATGAACAGTAATTCACAGTCGTGTAAATAAAAGAGGTTTTGCCAGGACCAATTCCTGCCTCCTGCTTGTTAAGGGAGCCTAGGTCACAACACCACTGGAGAAGCCCCAATTGATCTACTGGTACATCTGGCTGAGCCAACGGTGCTTTTCCAAAAGGAAACTTGGTTTTTTCCTTGGGTTTTTTTTTTCCCTTGAAGATGTTTCGCTTCTCATTTAGGAAGCTTCTTCAGTTCTGATTCTCCACCATTCAATCAGAACTGAAGAAGCTTCTTGGATGAGAAGTGAAATGTCTTCAAGGAAAAACAAAGTCCGGTTGCCTTTTGGAAAAGCATCTTTGGGACAACCTTGACCTGGGTGATTGAGAATCTCCATAGAGTCAAGTCTTGATGAACTCCAATACCAGTTTCAGAATGTCTTGAAAGCATAGTTAGTATAGGTAAGCTGAGATAGGCAGGTCTTTCTTCAACCAGGCATACTTTAGATATTTTAAACAGTTCTCTGGCATTAGAAAAAAATCATTAAATCATTCTCTGGCATTAAAAAAAACTTTAATTCTCCCAGACCAGGGGTCAGCAACCTGTGGCTCTGGAGCCGCATGTGGCTCTTTCACCCCTCTGCTGTGGCTCCCTGTCCCTCAAAATATGCATCACAACCGCCAATGTGCAACACCCGCCGGCACGCGATTTATTGAGCTTTTCAACCTCCAGTAGGCCAACCATGGATAAATCCAAGAAAAGAAAAGTTTCAGAAGAAAACAGAATGTTTAATTCAACTACATATGCTAGTTTTGTGACTGCTCACGAAATAGTCAGGCAGGGGAAGGGTTTTGTGGCTCCCGGTGTTTTCTTTTCTGTAGGAAATGGGTCCAAATGGCTCTTTGAGTGTTTAAGGTTGCAGGCCCCTGCCCCAGATCATAGAGGGTAGCAAGTTAGAGCTGATTGAAGGACCTCAGGCTTAGTTGTTAACACCAAGAAACTCATAAGCCAGAGGTAATTTTCCACTAACTTCTGAAACTCAGACCCTATGTCTTCATTGAGGTTTCTTGTCCTCTGAAATCACCTTCTGACTTGTTCTCTGGGAAACGTTGTGTTTGGCCTGTCTGAATGCTCTCTCTGATACTTGATTTATTTTTCCATTTAGAAGTTACTTCTCTTTATAAGTTTGGGCAGTTTACAAGATACAGTGGAAAAAAACAGTGGTGAATTCCAAATTCTTTTTACTACTGGTTCTGTGGGCATGGCTTGGTGGGCGTGGCAGGGGAAGGATACTGCAAAATCCCCATTCCCACCCCACTCCAGGGGAAGGATACTGCAAAATCCATATTCCCTCCCCACTCTGGGGCCAGAACCTGCTAGATTTCACCCTTGGAAAAAACCCATTAAAAACAATGTAGTTTACATTAGCACTAGGCACAACATACTTCCCCGTACGTTTGTATCTTTGCAAACCATTCTTATCTCTACCATATTCCACCACGGTTTCCTGCGTTGCCTTTTATTTTTTAAACATTTCACTTCCCTCTATTTGAGTGAGAAACAACAGCAATAAACTGGAGGACAGAGTTTGGAAATCACGTTGCTTATCCAATAACCTCTCAGCTACCTTCTTCTCCCATAGGTGGTACGGGATGTTGTCTCATATACTGAGGGACACTTCAGCTAGTTTGTGTACACAAGAGACACCACTTTCACCTTCATCCCAGGAAGAAAAATGCTTGCTTGCTTGCTTGATTATTAAATAAATTTGTAGAGCTGCGGTGGCGCAGTGGTTAGAATGAGGTACTGCAGGCTACTTCTGCTGACTGCCGGCTGCCTGCAATTAGGCAGTCCAAATCTCACCAGGCTCAAGGTTGACTCAGACTTCCGTCCTTCCGAGGTCGGTAAAATGAGGACCCAGATTGTTGGGGGCAAGAGGCTGACTCTGTAAACCACTTAGAGCGAGCTGTAAAGAACTGTAAAGCGGTATATAACTCTAAGTGCTATTGCTATTGCTATATCTGCCAACTTCACACATAGGCAATTCCATGACAGCTGCTAAGACTTTTTTTTTTGAGTCTAATCATACTATAGAAGTCAGATATGCATTGGTAGTAATGCCATATGGGATCCAGAATACCACTTCTTGTCTACACCTCAAAACCCCAGCATCAACAAGGAAGATAATAGTCTCATGAATCCTCAGCCTATGCACCTTAAGAAACATACAGATGTAGGCAAGCAATCCATTTATAAAAGCTGAACAATTAAATTATTTCCCAGCTTGGTTATCTATAAACCTTGTGTACAGTGGTGGGATTCAAATAATTTAACAATCGGTTCTCTGCCCTAATGATTTCTTCCAACAACCAGTTCACCAAACTGCTCAGAAAGTTAACAACCGGTTCGCTTGAAGTGGTGCGAACTGGCTGAATCCCACCACTGCTTGTGTATCTAGGCAAAGAATTCTCTAAGGAAGCAGCATCAGGCTGGGTTCACATATCATGTTAAACCAGGGTGTTCAACGTGATTTACTGAATAAACTTTAATTGGCTAAATTTGCACAGCATGCTAAAGTATGAATCCGGGTTGTAAGCCAAAATAGCTGGGTTCATAGTTTATGTGAAATCCAAATCATATTTAACCTGATGAGTGAATCCAAGCTTATCTCTAAAATAAAATATGAAAGGATGTAATCCCAGGAAAAAAAAAGAAGAATCACATCATTCATTGGGAGCTGAAAGGGTTGACGATTCACCAATAATAATGTTAAAAACAGAATTGCTAGCAGCACCTCTACTTCATGGCCAGATATCAGCTGTTGTCCACATGGTTAATTGTCAAGTAGCAAAGGCTAATCTGAAAACATTTTCTCTCCTTCTTCTATCAACAAGACCTTTCCACCTCTATTGCATTTTTGCAAATCTGAGCTGCATTTATCATTCTGAAACATGCAAAAGAAACCTTTCATAACAATTTCCTTGTTCTGTAAATTAGAGAACATCTATAAAGTCAAAGCAAATAAATCAAAGGTTCCAAAAGCTTGTAATTCTCCGTGTTGCTTCAATAAAACAAAAATGTAGATAATTCTTTCTGAAGCTACCCTGTTTGACAGTATCTTCTTCTTTCCCCCCCCACCGCAATATTTAATAAAAACTATTTTAAAATGTAGATAACTATTAAGCCTCGCTCCAATGCAAGTCTGCAAGTCCATATTGCCCAATAAAATTTTTTAAAAATGTCTGCATCCTTGCAACAAAACTATGCATACCTTACATTGAATTACATTTAATTATATAGTGGCAGATGATGAATGGACATTTGTTCCTGAAACAACTGTCCTTCATACAGATCTTTCACATCAGGAGGTGAACCAGGGGTGAAATCTAGCAGGTACTGACAGGTTCTGGAGAACCGGTAGCAGAAATTTTGAATAGTTCAGAGAACCGGCAAATGCCACCTCTGGCTGGCCCCAGAGTGGAGTGGGAATGGAGATTTTGCAATATCCTTCCCCCAGGAGTGGGGAGGGAATGGGGATTTTGTAGTATCCTTCCCCTGGAGTGGGGTGGGAATGGAGATTTGGCAGTATCCTTCCCCTGCCACACCCAACAAGCCACACTATGCCCACCAAGCCACACCCACAGTACCAGTAGTAAAAAAAAATTGGATTTCACCACTGAGGTGAACCAACAACTTATTTGATAGTTAGTGTTTGGCCACCGTTGTTTAACCATGGCTGTTGAATAAACTGGAACCACATAGCGGGTTAAGTCACAAACCACAATAGCTACACAAACCACACAGCACACTGAATGGCAATCCATCCAGATTAACTCTCTCATGGAACGTATGAATCGGATCCACACCTTTCCCTTTCCACAAACACACCTTCAGGGAGTTTCTCCAAAATGAGCTTTTCTCAACAGCAATGAAAATGGATGAGTTTATGGCAACCCAGCTCACGGTTTTACTGGATGCCATTGATGACATTCAGATTCAGATGTACAGTATGTTACTCAAGATCTAGAGAGGGTGGAGTAAGAACCAAATGAAAGAAGTGACTTACGGAACTGCTCCAGGTCATTCCTGCTTTCCGATTCAGGCATGGCGGTGACGGTAAGCAGAGGGCACGCATTTCCTGCTAGAGTGTGGCAAAGGGTCTGCCTCTTGAAGAAGACTTTCTTTGTATTCCTGGTTTGCTCCAAGATGTCAAGGTGAGACTGCAAAAATGGAAACATGAACGTGTAATAGTTTACAAAATGTCCCGCTGGGAGAAATCGTCTAGCCTGGGTATCAGCAACCTGTGGCTCCAGAGCCACATGTGGCTCTTTGGCCCCTCTGCTGCAGCTTCCTCTCCCATCACTGTCTGGCCCCACCTCTCGCCCTCCCCTCCCAGTCACTCTTCACCTGGCCTTGGAAATCCAAGAGAGAGAGGGAGAGGGGAGAGAGAGAGAGAGAGAGAGAGAGAGAAAGAGAGAGAGAGAGAGAGAGAGAGAGAGAGAGAGAGAGAGAGAGAGAGAGAGAGAGAGAGAGAGAAGGGTTTTGTGGTTCCCGGTGTTTTTTAACAACCGGTTCTCTGCCCTAATGTCCGGCTGGGTAGGCGTGACTAGGGGAGTCATGTGACTGGGTGGGAGTGAGTGACATGGAGTTGGCCACGCCCACCCAGGTTTTGTGGCTTCCGGGTTGTTGTTTTTTCCTGTGGGAAACGGGTCCAAATGACTCTTTGAGTGTTTAAGGTTGCAGATCCCTGGTCTAGTCCAACACCTTGTAGAATATAGATATACAATTGGAAGTCCCAGATCCATGGGCAGACTTCTCATTGAGGTCAATGAGCTAATGGAGGACAACTTCCTTCACTCACTCACTCACACTCTCTCTCTCTCTCCCTCCCTCCCCCCTTCTCTCTCTCTCATTTGTGAACAATTTCATTTTAATATTATAAGAATTGGAAGCAAGAAAATAAGCTTAAATAATGGGAACACACCATAAACCATTATTCAAACTATTTTCTTATTTAAAGATCTCCGGACTGCTTGCTGATGAATCATGGAGTACAGCTACAGTATGAAACCAAATGTGAAGGCCTTTTGCTCAGAAATGATGTAATATCATTTAATGTCGCATTTAATTTAATACAATGCCTCATTCCTCCCTTTGAGGAACCGGCATTCTCAGAGAGTCAAGTTACCTAAGTCAGGTTTTCACTACCAGCCCCCCTTAACCCTGCCAAGATGTCGAACTACAACCGCCCAAATCTTCTAACTAGACTGCTACCATCTTAGTAGACATGCTTCCATTGTACTATCCACCTTTCAGGATTCCAGACAGGTTGGCAAGCCAAAGGGTAGCTGAGCATCAGAAGCTGCAGGAAGAAAGACAGCATCTACTCTGAGGGGTCCTTGGTGCTCCTGCTTGAACAGTGGGCTGGACTAGAAGACCTCCAAGGTCCCTTCCAGCTCGTTCATTCATTCTGTTCTACATTCTATTCTATTCTCTCTGGGCTCTGTTGCTTCCTTGCAGACATTTCATTATCCAAAGTAGCTAACATCATTAGAGGGATCACTTCTTGTTAGCACAGATGATGTCACCTAGTTTAGGTAAGAAAACATCATCCAAGAAAACAACCAAGCTCAGAGAACACAAAGGACAGGGGTGAAATGCTCCCGGTTCACACTGGATCACCTGATCTGGTAGGGATGGTGGTGGGTGGTTCAAAGAACCAGTAGCAAAAATCCCTGCGCTCCCCCCCATGCCCAGCTGAGCCACACGATCATCAGAGGATTTTTTTTTTTTTTACTTTTAAAAGCATTTCTTCTAAAACCTCTTTGGCTGAAAAAATGCTTTTAAAAGTAAAAAAAAAAAAGCCTCTGACAATCGCGCGGCTCAGCTGGGATCATCAGAGTCTTTTAAAAGCATTTTTAACTCCCAGTTGAGTTGCCTGATCGTCAGAGGCTTTTAAAAACATTTTTTGTACAACCTCTTCGGCCGAACAAATGCTTTTAAAAGGCTCTGACGATCCCAGCTGAGTTGCCTGATCGTCAGAGGCTTTTAAAAGTAAAAAAAAAAAAAAAAGTTGACCACGCACACCCAGTCACATTACCCCCACCACCATCAAGCCACGCCCACAGAACCGGTAGTAACAAATTTTACATTGCACCTCTGACCAAGGACTTCTCGTTTCAACCCTGAGCTACAAATAGTCTTCTTTATTCTGTAACATATACTCCGTATCTCTCGTTGAAAAGGAGCAAAACCAGTGACGGCTGAACAACCTGCGCATTGTGTCACAATGTGGGGATTGTGATCCTAGCCATGTCACTTGCTTCTACTGTCCTCTCCCTGCCCTAAAACCCAGGCTGAGAGTCACTTAAGCTACCTATTCACCCTAGCTGCAGGAGTGGAAAGATAAATGATTTTGTTATTAGTTCTGTTCCTTCGGGTCAGCCTCCAGTTCTGCTTCTGACTTTCTCTCGATGCACCTCCTGACCCTCACCAAATTGCAAAGCGGACTGTAGAGGAAATGTTTTTGCATTTAGGAAATCTTTGGTTCGGTCCGTGCCATCTTCAATATGGAAAAAAAAAAATCAGGGAGAAAAAACAAACAAATCTGCCTGAAATACTTGGTATTACCAGTCATAGTCAAAAATATTGGATTAGACCGAACCAAAGGTCTGTCCTTCGGCATTGTTGTGTTTTTTGAATGAAAAGATGGAGCTAAATAGTACATCTTTGAACCAGTGGTGAAATCCAATTTTTTTTACTACCTGTTCTGTGGGCGTAGCTTGGTGGTTGTGGTGTGGAGTGGCTTGGTGGGTGTGGTGTGGCGTGGTGGGCGTGGCGTGGCGTGGCTTGGCTTGGTGGGCGTGGCATGGCTTGGTGGGCGTGGCTTGGTGAGCGTGGCAGGGGAAGGATACTGCAAAATCTCCATTCCCAGCCCATTCTGGGGCCAGCCAGAGGTGGTATTTGCCGGTTCTCCAAACTGCTCAAAATTTCCACTACCGGTTCTCCAGAACCCGTCAGAACCTGCTGGATTTCACCCCTGCTTTGAACAATTTACAAAATACTTCAGATTTAAGAATTCTTTCCTAATTCAAGTTGACACATTCGCATGTAATGTCCTGAATTTGAGAAGACTTAAACTATGCAACTATGCCAAGTATGTATTTCAGATACAAAACATAATGTGCTTTTTACTCAAGCAGGTTTACGTTTAGAAAATAGATTTTTAACAGATTAACAAGAGTTCGAAGGGATCTTTGCAGGTCATCTAGTCCAACCCCCTGCTCAAGCAAGGAGACCCCACATCTGCCTCTACCTAGGATCGAATACGTACTGTATTATCTCAGTTGGATTTATTTACTGACGCCTTATTTACATTTTGTTATATATTAATTAACTAAAAATGTATTTAGAAAATGTGTATTATGAAACCGCTAAAAGAATTGAGATCCCTAAAAGTGCCACATTTTGTATTGTGTTTCAAATGATCACCTGTGATTTATTGCATCTTTGACAAACTACAGACTCAATCTGCAGATATCAACAGTACGCAATATGAGGGAATGTTATTACTCAAACACTACAATGCAAAATTAATACATGTATTTTACATGATTAAAAAAAAGAAAGAAAAGAAAAGTTGGTGCTTTCGGCTTGCATGGGCAAGGAAGGATGTATCGGCAGTTAAAGAATCAAAGAAATGGTATGATTCAATGCCAATCTTTCACGCGGCTTCTTCTCAGGGTGCTGTAAATATGTCTGCCGTTATTAAATGCATATTAGATTGTGAAGAGTTTCCAAGTCAGTTTCCGTATGGAATTTTATTGCCTTTCCAAATGCCGAGTGCAGGTAATTGAGTTCCTGGGTTGCAAAACCACTTAGAATTCATTACTGCTCTGAAGACAAAAAAAGGGGGAAGATACACCCACGACACCTACACACACATACACACACGATTTGTACAAACAGAGGCTGAAAAAGAAAACCTAGTGATGCACACATGTGAAATTTGTTTTTCTTTTGGGGTGGGCGGGAATCATGCAGTCTGTAAAAATGATTTTTTTTTTTACTGGATTTTTTTTTTTAAAAAAAAAGCTTTGCAGGGGTAATAAAAATCTATGAGTTATTTAAGTGACCCCGGTCAAAGTTATCTCTACAGAGATATCCACTGAAATTATGATTCAGGCAATGTCAGGAAATGAATGTTTCTCTGTATCTCAGTACAGCAGAAACGGAATCTTGTATTCATTGGAAGCATAATCTAAAATTAAGCTAAAGCTCCTCCTAACTTCAGAAGCATTTCTTTCCTTTAAAAAAAAAAAAAGCAATGTAAAGCAAAAACTCCTTCTATTGTTAATTTTTGAAGCAGTGTTTGCACAACAGGCCCTCTTATTCTTCTCTTCCTTTTAACTCTTTCTCATCTACTGATATACCCCCTACAGCCAAATCTTGTTGAATAAATTGGACATCATTCTCCTGCACCTCATAGTCTTGACTGGCTGGCTAATAAATCAAGAAATATCCTCCTGATCCTCAACTGACTTAATCTCGCTCTTCCCAGGATGTTACTAGAGTTTTTGTTAGATGGGCATTAACATTATCTGAATTAATGAGCTGTATTTCCCTAGGATTTCAGACCATCAGCATTACCATCATGGTAGAGTAGGTGTATGGATAATGGTAGGCCAGATAGCAAACATCTTCCTGGTGAGGGAAAACGAGGCTGAAGGTGAGAGTATAGCATGACTTCCCGTGAGGACCTTCTGCCGCTGCTTGGGCACAGTTTCGGTAGTGGTTTCTGAATGGAAAAGGAAGAGAAAAAACACTACTAAGTGGCTTTCCTGCTTGCCTTCAAAACCAAGAAGGTACAATTTTAAAAAGCGGGTAGACATATGGTAGAAATCCCCCGAAGGCGTCTTACACTTCCAACAAGCCGAAGAATTTCCCTTATTGATTCATGCTAATCTTGTGGGGGGGAATATGCCACCTATAAAACATCTTGTATACATTTTCCTTATATGTGGTTGCTAACGTAATTTTTAATTTTTTTCCCCATATAGTTTGCCAATTGTCCAAATCGATACTATGTCCCAAATATTTACTCCAAATTATCATCGTTTCTTTGACTTGATCCTCAATCATATCTTGTTCCAACAAATAGCAATATAATTTACTTACAGTCTTACCTTCCCTACTTAATAAAATCTTATCTAATTCCGATAATTCTTGCTTTATACCCCATTCTTTTTTTTATCTTTCCTAAATTTAGATTGTATTTGGAGATATGCCCATCATTCCAAGTCAATTCCTTCTTCCTTTAAGATATTTCTCGCTTTCAATTCTCCTCTTTCATTCAAAACGTCTTTACAGGTAACAACTCCCCCTGATTTAATAAAGTTTGGATGGGTGTACATTTCTAATGTTGATACCCAGTTAGGGATTTCCATATAATTGCTTCTTTTAGTCTTAGCCCAGATGTCTAATAGAGCCCTCCTAATATAATGCCTCTGGAAGTGTTGATGAGCTTTATGTTTTTCCTCCCAGAAAGTAGCATGCCATCCTGTCTATAAATCATGACCTTCTAGTGCCAATAATCTTCTATTTTTGAGATGCATCCACTCACTTATCCATATCCAAAGCTGCTGCTTGGTAGTATTTTCTCCAATCTGGTGGGCCGAATCCCCCTCTTTCTCTAGCATCTTGTAATAATTTTAACCTAATTCTCGGTTTTTTTCGCTTGCCAGATAAATTTGAAATATATCTTTCCAAATTTGCAAAAAAAAATCTTTTTTGAGCTGAATTGGCATGCATTGAAATAGACATTTTTGGTAAAATATTCATCTTAATGGTAGCTACCCTACCCATTAAAGATAACTGTATTTTTCCCCAATTTTCCAAATCTGACCTAATTTGTGCCATTAACTTATCGAAATTGGATTTTCTTTGTTGTTTTGGTCCTTGAAGATATTTTATTTCTTATCCAGGAAACTTCTTCATTCCGAACTGAAGAAGCTTCTTGGATAAAATGAAGAAGCTTCTCGAAAGATGCGCGCCGCCCCCTAGAGTTGGGAACAACTAGCACCATGAAGGTGAACCTATGGCATGCGTGCCACCTGTGGCACATGGAGCCATATCAGTGGGCACATGAGCGTTGCCCTAGCTCAGCTCTGGTGGGGCTGGAGATCAGGAAACTGGCTGTTTTCTGGCCTCCGGAGGGCTTCCAGAGGGGTGAGGAAGATTCTTTTCGCCCTCCCCTAGAAAGGCTCTGGAGCCTGGGGAGAGTGAAAAATTGGACCATGCTATCGTGTGCCAAAAATGGGGGGCGTGCGGGGGGTCATGGACACATGCATGGGGGGCAGGGCGCATTGAATTATGGATGTGGACACATGCATGCACAACTTCCCCCCCGTTCCCCCCACTTTTGGCACACGACGGCAAAAAGGTTAGCCATCACTTGACTAGCACATATGTGCAAGGGGAACCTTTACCTTTAAATTTTTCAGGGAACAGAATACTGTAAAGCAGAACACAGATTGTCCCCGAGTATCGGTGCCTCTCGCATTTCCTTTCTGCCTGTTTTTTCACAGACAGAAAAGATAAAACTGTACACCAGAATTCTCTTTCTACAACCAACTTTTTCTTTCTCCTTTTTTTTTTTTTTTGGCATTTTTTTTTTAAATAGACACAGTTTCAAGGCTGAGGGTGAAAGATTTCCTATTAGGTGTGATGAAGAGCTAATTCACGCATTTCAAAGAGACAATATCATAGCAAATTGCATTCCTGAGGACATTCTAGACAATAATTTCCCCCACCTAGCACCAATTATCCCACTGCTGACATGTCTTATTCTGAAGTGCCCTGTGGATTTTCTCCCTTTCACTTTTTGATTGATGCTATTCTTGTTGCTGCATCAAAATGCAAAAAAAAAAAAAAAAAAAAAAACCAACAAAACCTATCAAATAATAATAATGCAAGAGATCCTTTTTGAATTGCCAAAATAGACACGTCATTGATTTTTCAGGTGGATGGTCTAGTTTAGTTTTATTCAAGGAGTGGCAGTAAATTTCTAAATGATTTTTGTGGGCACGCACACACAAATACACACCCTTCTGCATATGTATTGACATGGGAGGCAGAATAATTTGATTTTCCTTAAAAAAACATTAGTAAGAATCTCTCTTTTTTGAATTTGAATTGGGTATGGCTAGTCTAGAGAAAAGAAGGACTAGGAGTGACATGATAGCAGTGTTCCAATATTTGAGGGGGGTTGCCAGAATGAAGAGGGGAGTCAACCTCTTCTCCAAAGCACCTGAATGCAGGACAAGAAGCATAGATAATAATAACTTTATTCTCATTTTATGCGTATACACAGTATACCCATACAACAAAATTCACTTAACTCCCAAAGACCAGGTCCAACACACATAACAATCCCCAAACACACTCCCACCCACCACAATTCCCCACCCCTAAACCACCCAAACATCCACACAACAGACCAAGTAATGCTGTCCAACAGCTCACCAATGGTGGCCCTTTAGTTCATTGTTGAGTGCAATTATAGCTCTGGGATAAAAACTATTCAGAAAATAGTTGAGTTTTAATTGTTCTGTATCTTCTGCCAGAAGGCAACAGTCCAAAAAGATTGTAAGCAGGATGGGAAGAGTCTCTAAGAATGTTATGCAACTTCCTCAAACAGCGAGATTCGAAGATGTCGTCCAGGGCTGATAGCTGGAGCCCGATGATATTCTGGGCAGTTTTAAAGATTCTCTGTAGAGCATTTTTGTCCGCTACAGAGCTGCTCCCATACCATGCAAGAATGCCGTATGTCAGGTCAC
Source organism: Pantherophis guttatus (assembly GCF_059756535.1). Classification (NCBI taxonomy): domain Eukaryota; kingdom Metazoa; phylum Chordata; class Lepidosauria; order Squamata; family Colubridae; genus Pantherophis; species Pantherophis guttatus. Next base: position 12,453,158 of record NC_142075.1, on the reverse strand, counting down.
TCTCAATGGTGCTGCGATAGTAGGACAGAAGTAGATGCTGAGATAGATTTACCTTCCTGATAAAGTAATAGATGGAAACTAATCAAAGAGAAAAGTAACCTAAAACTAAGGAGAAATTTCCTGATGGTGAGAATGATTAACCAGTGGAACTGCTTGCCTTCAGAAGTTGTGGGTGTGCCATCATCGGAGATTTTTAATGAGAGACTGGACAGCCACTTGTCTGAAATGATGTAGGGTCTCCTGCTTGAGCAAGGGGTTGGACTAGAAGGCCTCTAAGGTCCCTTCCAACTATATTATTCTATTGTTAAAAGCTTCCTCAATTGTCTAATATAGGTAACACAGAAAGAAACAAGACACATCTGAGAATAAACAGATCAAACAGGTCTCTCTCCACATGTGCCTTCTAAGTCAGATTTTGATTCCTGATGACTGTCTGAACAAGTCCCTGAAGTTTTCTTGCCAAGGTTTTTCTGAAGTGATTTGCCATTGCCTGCTTCCTAGGGCTGAGAGATAGTGACTGGCCCAAAGTCACCCAGCTGGCTTGGTGCCTAAATCAGGAGTAGAATTCACAGTCCCCTCTTTCTAGCCTAATTCTTTAATCACTATACCAAACTGGCACTACAAACCAGTCTAGCAAATGTCGAAGAATAGCAATGCAGTCCTGTGGATTGGGCCCATTGGAGGTTTTATTACTATAAGTCGCCCAGAACTATCATGACTGAGTTGGGCGGCCATATGTACTTCTTAAATAAAACACACACACACCCCAAAACATACATACACACCAGTGGTGGGTTTCAAATTTTTTTACTACTGGTTCTGTGAGTGTGGCTTGGTGGGCGTGGCATGGCTTGGTGGGTGTGGCAGGGGAAGGATACTGTAAAATCCCCATTCCCACCCCACTCCAGGAGAAGGTTACTACGAAATCCCCATTTCCTCCCGATCAGCTGGGACTTGGGAGGCAGAGAATAGATGGGGGCGGGGCCAGTCAGAATTTTTACTACCGGTTCTCCGAACTACTCAAAATTTCTGCTACCGGTTCTCCAGAATTGGTCAGAACCTGCTGAAACCCACCTCTGATACACACACAGCTAGCCTGATTCGATGATCATAAATTTCTGAGCTCAGTTGAATTTACTTCCATTCTTGGCAACAAGTCAAGAATCTGCTGACCAACTAATATTATTGTAAGCCATACAAGCTTTCGTGAGCTGTTAATAATATTTGCTGTTGGAAAAGATCTACAAAATTCTTGATTTCCCCTTCCCCCTCTCAGAAACTGAGGTGGTTCTTGTATTAAAATGTCTTTCAAACTTGGGAAACCTTTCCCTCCGAGAAAAAAAAAAGTTAAAAAAAGAAGGTAACTATACAAAAAGTCATGCAATTAACATGCAGATGCAGTACAGTGCCCAGGGCAATATAGTCACTTTATAACTGTCAAAGCCCAAAGTTAGATCTTTCTCCTTCAAGCCTTCCATCCTCCTCCTATTCCATCTGGCATTCTCCTGTAATTAATAATCAACCTAATTATTATTGTTGCTATTAACATCACTTACTGTGGCAGAATGTTCAAAGTGCTTTGTAGATGTTATCCGATGATTCCTCCCATCTCCCCTTCCTCGGCTAAATTAGCCAAATTGGAAGCAAAGAGGCTGTTACCCTTTCAAGCAAGAACTCGGTTTAAAACAACCCAGCACAAATCCTAGCTACCCTTGGCTGATCTGGAAGAAGCTAAATCCATTTATAGATGGATTTAAAGCTGACAGCTAGGTTCAAGACTTGAGCACTGCATGACTGGTAAACTCCTGTTACTTGCCCCAGGTCCAGTGGTGGGTTGCTACTGGTTCTCCCTGGTTCTTGCGAACCGGTAGTGGAAATTTTGAGTAGTTCAGAGAACCGGTAAATACCACCTCTGCCTGGCCCCTCCCCAATCTATTCGCTACCTCCCAAGTCCCAGCTGATCGGCTAGAAGGAAAAAAATCAGGGCTCACTTGACAAAGAAGAGAGAAAAAAAAAAGACACTTTAGCTTTAAATTGAGAAGCCAAGAAGCCTCCCAACTGATCGGCTAGAACCGATCCGCTCCTTGTAAACCTCGGTAGATTGGCAATTGAGGCCAAGCTGCCTGAAAGCGGTTTCCGATGCTCTCAGTGGTGGCAGAGCAGCAAAAAACTGTTTAAACTCTTGCTGGTTCAAAGGGCCCCCTACAGCTGATCAGCAGTAAAAGGCAGTGTGGTGGTAGATCAGTGCCCTCCAAGAACAAATGGGTAGACCGGTACGGCTCTGCAAGCAGCTAAAAGCCTGGTAGACCAATGCCTCTGCTAAAAAGAATTGTTTGTCACATGACCATCACACCACGCCCATAAAATAAGCCACACCCACAGAATGGTAGTAAAAAATTTTAGAATCCACCCCTGCCCAGGTCCTACCAAACTAGCCGTTCGAAAGTTTGCAAATGAGAGTAGACAAACAGGTACCACTTTGGTGGGAAGGTAACAGCATTCCGTGGCCTCGGCATATAATCATGCTGGCCAATGACTATGGAAGTGTCTTCAGACAACATTGGTTCCCTTGGCTAAGAAATGGAAATGAACACTGCCCCCTAAAGTCAGATACAACTGGAACAGGGGGAAATTTTTTACCACCTGAAAACCTCCCTGTATGAAAGCTAAATATCTATGGAGATTCTCAGTCATCCAGGTCATGGTTGTCCCAAAGGTGCCTTTTCAAGCGGCAACTGGACTTTCTGTTTTTCATTTGAAGACGTTTCACTTCTCATCCAAGAAGCTTCTTCTTCAAAGAAAAACCAGAAAGTCCAGTTGCCTCTTGAAAAAGCACCTTTCGGCAGTGGGTAGGACTTGAATAACTTAACAACTGGTTCTGGGATTTGCTGGTTTGCCAAACTACGCAGAATCTTAACTACCGGTTCGCTTGAACTGGTGCAAACCAGCAGCAGCCCACCTCTGCTTTTGGGACTTCCTGTATGAAAGTCAGCTTTGTCCTAATTAAGGAGAACCCTAATGTAATGGTATGTGGGAATGTCGGGAGTCGGGAGAAAGAGCAGCAATATAGACAACTTTCAGGCAAAGGGATTTCAGCCCACAGAAGAAAAAGGAGTGTGGGAAATATCTCAGAGAAGACCCTCTCTAGTTTTATCAAAAGTAAGGGAAGAACTTTCAGACTTGCAAAATTCTGTTATTTTAACCTTACAGTAAAGGTAATGTTAATACTCATGGTTTGTGCTTCTTATTTGGACTACCTCAAAAGTCCGGCACCTGTAGAAGCTGTAACATAATTATTCTTATACACTGGTTTTATAAAGATTCCATACAATATATATATATTGTACTGCAACGCTCTCTACATGGGGCTCCCCCTGGGGTGCACCCGGAGGCTCCAGCTGGTCCAGAACGCGGCCGCGCGGGGGATTATGGGGGCGACGAGGCGCTCCCATGTAACACCTCTCCTGCGCGAGCTGCACTGGCTCCCGGTGGTCTTCCGGGTGCGCTTCAAGGTGTTGGTGACCACCTTTAAAGCGCTCCATGGCTTAGGGCCGGGGTACTTACGAGACCGCCTTCTGCCACCAATAGCCTCCCACCGGCCAGTACGCTCCCACAGAGTGGGCCTCCTCAGGGTGCCGTCCGCCAGACAATGTCGGCGGACGACTCCCAGGGGGAGAGCCTTCTCTGTGGCGGCGCCCACCCTCTGGAACAACCTCCCCCCAGAGATACGTACAATAGCAGACCTCCGGATTTTTCGTCGGGCCCTGAAAACCCATCTATTTCAACTAGCTGGGCTGGCTTGAGTTAATTTTAATTTGATTTTAAATTGGGTTGTTTTAATTTACGGCCAAAATATTTAATTATTTTAAATTGCTTTTAAATTTTGTATGTATTGTTTTTTACTTTGGCTGTTCACCGCCCTGAGTCCTATTTTGGAGAAGGGCGGTATAGAAATTTAAATAATAATAATAATAATAATAATAATAATAATAATAATAATAATAATAATAATAAATAATAATAATAATAATAATAATAATAATAATAATAATAATAATAATAATAATAATAATAATAATAATAATAATAATAATAATAATATATGCCCATTAATTTTTCAGCCATTCGCATATTCTACTTTCAATGTCTACTGTCCAATAAGGACCATGTATTCAGTTTATCTAAATATTGTAATATTTGCCTATAGAATCTGTATTGAGATCGCTGCTTAGCATTAATATTTTTATTGTGGTTCACAGTTTTTAGCGATTACAGTATGCCATTTTTTCCTTGCATATTTTTGATTTTAGACTGCCACAGTAAAGAAACTTAAATTTAGACTGATTAGATGGATTAAAAAAAAAATCTGGAAGAATGCAATCCTAATTTTGCAATGTGGACAGGTCAATTTGAGAAAAAAACTTTGCTTTGGTCTGGAGTCAACCACAGGGCTCCGCTTTTCAGATGTTCAACCCTATCCCCCATCCTCTTCCATTTATCTTTTCTTTTATGTACACTGAGAGCATATGCACCAAGACAAATTCCTTGTGTGTCCAATCACACTTGGCCAATCAAAAATTCTATTCTATTCTATTCTATTCTATTCTATTCTATTCTATTCTATTCTATTCTATTCTATTCTATTCTACTCTACTCTACTCTACTCTACTCTACTCTACTCTACTCTACTCTACTCCTATTCTATTCTATTCTATTCTATTCTATTCTATTCTATTCTATTCTATTCCATTCCATTCCATTCCATTCCATTCCATTCCATTCTATTTAGCTAAACTTCAAACCATCCATTTTGCCTCTGCTCAGATGTGGTTACACCAGAGACCAGAAAAGACTGATGGGATTCTGTATTTGGATATTGTCGCACATCTTCAGTGCTGATCATGGCGCAATCAATGCAAACAGTTGCCAGGAGAACAAACTGTAAATCAGATCATTTCATAAAGGCTACCGTGATCATTTTTCTGGTGGCGAAGTTCTCTTCCTGCAAGCGTCTGTCACTTCACACAGGGGGAGAACGAGCGAAAGGTGCTGTCACCGAGACCCTTTTGACAGAAACGTTTCTAATAATCTCAGTAACATAAAAATATCGCTCTGGAGAGGAGAAAGGAAGACGGCACATGACCAGGGCTGTGACTGTCACATCTGTCTTTGTGAGTGAACTGTCCCTGCTTCTCCATGCAGAGCAAAATGGATATGAGTAGCGATTAGACTGCATGCGCTACACAGACCATCATACGGAAGAGAAACGCTGGTGTATTTTTAAAGGTTTTCCAATCGCAAACAAAGCCACAACTAATCACAGTGCCTGCCTGTTGACTTTCTGCCATGAATCTCTGCACTAAACCCGGTCTTCGCCTGAGAGTGATGGGCTCACTCTAAATTCAAGGATGCAACAGGAATAATCTTCTTCAAAACTGGTTGCATCTCAGCATGAGTCTCAGCTCCAAGATGACTGATTTTTGAATCCAAATGTCTGCATTAGGTACGATCAGATCATGCAATCTATTGAATTGCAAAGGGCTACTAAAATTACTTTATGCTAAAATCAATCGCCGCCCAAAATCATGAGACATGCTTCTGCCAGAAAATTGTTCATCTACATCCGTAGGGTCTATTTTGGCTGATAATAACTGTCGA
>NC_142075.1:12057500-12142500 GCF_059756535.1 Pantherophis guttatus | reverse complement strand
TTCACTAGCAGAAGATTGCAGGAGGCTGTTATGGCCGAAAACAGAACAGGGGGTGGGAGGGGGGACACAAGGCCTCTCCGAGCTCCATTTTCACTGGCAGAGGCACTGCAGGCCGGTCCTTCACTGTTTCCAGGACAGCCCTGCGGGCCAGATCTAAGGACCCTGCAGGCCAGATCCGGTCCCTGGGCCTTCAGTTTGACACCCCTGATCTAAATGATTGGATGGTCCTGCTTTGTTTCTTGCCCTTTGCTTTTTGCCTTAATAAAATGGGAGCTTTCCAGCTCAGGTGGGAAACCAACAGCATAGGCCATGTTTACTCAAAACTCCCACTCCCCGTGGCTATTGGATAGGGCAAATGGGAGCGGAGTTCAGGTTATGAAGTTGAGAGCCAAACAACCAGAACATGCCTCATTGTCTGTGCTCAACCTCCAATGTTTCCCACTTGGATCTCATGTTTTGATCTTGTGGTTGAACTTGACTTCTCCTTCCTATTTCCTTTCTCCCGGCATCTTGGAAGCCCCACATTTCTTCTAGGTGTGGATGATCAGCCCCTTCCAAGAAACCATTTGACTTACCTCCTGTGGTTGACCTCAGCTTCACCGTTGTTACTATTCTTCCCTGGGCCCCAGCTATGCCGACGGAAAGGAGACAAGGGCCTCAAATTGTTCCGCAGGCCAGAAGAAGGAGGGGACACCTCCATGACGCTATCCAGCAATTCGTCCAGTTCTCCAGAGATCACTGCCATGCCATCTTGACCTTCTCCGTTCGTCCCCATGTTGAAGCAGCTGCCATCTGGGCTGTACCTCTCCTTGGATCCAGGGAGGCCAGGCGTCCGAGGAACAGAAAGGTTACTACCAATGGAAGAGTTCCTTTCCAGCGATATAGTATCGTCCGCTGAGGAGGTTGAACTTCTACCGGCTGATTGCTCCTCTTCAGGCTGCTTTGGGATTGCAATAATACAGGAGTAATGGCAATGATCGCAGTAGTACTAATAGTAATAATATCATTATTTAATTTACACATATCTTAAATTAAGTTTCTTTCCAGGTGACACTCTACTGTAACCATTAATGTAATAGAAAGGAAATTTATTACTGTATTTTTCAGAGTATAAGACGCACCAGAGTATAAGACGCAGCTTAGTTTTTCGGGAGGATAGTAAGAAAAAAAAAATCTGCCTACCAGGTATTCATCTGGCTAGCGTCCTTAGTCTGGTCAGCTTCAGCACATTAGTTCGCTGGTTTTTTATCCCCTGCTTGGGGATAAAAAACAGCTTCTAAGGCACAGCTGAGAGGAAGCAGCAATGAGAAAAGCAGGCAAAGCACGGGGGAGAGATCACTTCACTCGGCTAGCGCCTAGTTAGGGCTGAAAAACAACTTCTAAAGAACAGCTGAGAGTTGGAGCAAAGCATGGAGATCACTTCACTTGCTAGTGCCTCATTAAAGCACAGCGGAGAGTCACTTCACTCGTTAGTGCCTCGTTAGGGCTGAAAAAAAGCTTCAAAAAAGCTACATTCGGAGTATAAGATGCACCCAAATTTTCAGCCTCTTTTAGGGGAGGAAAAGGTGCATCTTATACTCTGAAAAAAACCCATTATATTTGATATTACATGTTTTAACAGCAGCAAGAATTGTATTTGCACAATATTGGAAAAGCGAGGAAACACCTACAGAAGAAGATATAATTAAAAAAAATATTGGACTGTGCAGAAATGGACAGATTAACACTGACGTTAAAAGAAAAAAGAAGACAGAATATTTTCGAACTTCAGACTTGTTTTATCAATAGTTGGGCAACAGGGGTAGAAATTAGGAATTTAAGAAGTATTACTATATAAATGAATGGACTCAGGCAGTACGCTGTTCATTAAGCACATATTGTATGCAGTTTCAAATTTTTATACTACAGGTTCTGTGGGTGTGGCTTGTGGGCGTGGCTTGGTGGGCATGGCAGGGAAAGGATACTGTAAAATCTCCATTCCCACCCCACTCCAGGGGAAGGATACTGCAAAATCCCCATTTCCTCCCGATCAGCTGGGACTTGGGAGACAGAAAATAGATGGGGGTGGGGCCAGTCAGAATTTTTACTACCAATTCTCCAAACTACTCAAAATTTCCACTACCGGTTCTCCAGAAAGGTCAGAACCTGCTGAAACCCACCTCTGAGTGTATGTAAAGAGAAAACCAATAAAAAATAAATTAAAAACAATAATATTGCCCATTGCTATCTTGGATTTTAGAAGCTCGAGGTCTGGATACCCATTCCTTGCCTGAACCACTCTGTGCTTCATTAAAGCTTACACCACCAGGAAACTGAACTCAGATCAATAAGGAAAGACGGATGATCTCATCCGAGACAGTTATTAAAAGGGGATTTACAAGTTTCTTGCCAATGACTTGAACTTTTAAGTAAAGAAGAAGTGATCCCTGCACATCCTCCTTCCAAATCCTTAACTCTACACAGAAATCCCCTAAACTATATTTGAATCTGAAAGTGATATGGATTTTTGGGGGGTGGGGGGTGGTAAGACACAGCACAAGACTGTTATCTCATCACATCACAAGGTGATTGATGGATCACAAGCCCAACATTAACACTGTGGTATATTTTTCAATCTTGGCGCTTTCCATGATATCGCAATGAAGAAACCTAAACACTTACATAGAACATATTGAAGCGTGTGTGTTGGGATTTAATTGTGTGGGTGCTGAACTATTTGACATTTTTGTTTTTCTTTGCATACAATTAAACAGATGCTTGCTTCATATGCCTCCCAGAGCAAGGGACAAGACATTCTTCTCGCGATTCTAATAGCCTCTAGTTAAAAGCACCTCCTGGCATTCTCCTCTTTGCACCATTTATGAGAATTTAAGGAGGAGAGGATGCTTGCTTTTTTGTAAATCTTGAAATTCCCATGTGTCCACCAGCTGTACCGCAAGCCCTGTTGCCTTCTGGCTTCCTACTCTTGGGATGAGGTCACTTGCAAAAGAAGGAAGTTCTGATGAGAACCGACAATTGATGCATCTGGCATGGGGACCCTGTCTTGGTCAGCCAACCTTTAGCCAAGCACCACGGCAGAACATCGCTGCAACCCAGCACGTTAACCAAGGAGACAATGCAGGGAAAATTAGCTTTGCAAATGTTCTTCCATCTGGCTTCAGTTGTGAACTCAAAAATAATCACCTTCTCAAGAACTTCCTTTTCTTTTGTCAATGTTAACTTACCCAGATGTTACATAAAAGTGTTTCTCGGAACACAAGATCATGCCTGCATCAAAGCTTACTAGTAGAACTTCTTCTTTTATTGGGGATGGGGTTCAAAATTGCATAAGAACAATATTAAAAAAAAAAAAAAAGCCAGAAGTTTATAGAGAAGAATTCTTGCTCCTCTCAGTGCCTCACCCCTTTCTCAGGCACACCCTAGATTTTGTACACAAGGCTAAAGGGACTGGAAAACAGCTTCTCCCTCCAGACTTGCATCCAGAATAGCTGTTCTTCTTGGCCAGAACTTCAGCAGCTCAGCTGTGATCAGAAAAGGAAGGGTGGCCCTTAGCTGGCCAGGATTCTTTTGACTTTTAAAGGAGGCTGTTGCCTCGGGATGATGCAACCAGCATCGTCAAGACATCCAGAGGGTGTTCTGGGTTGAGCAAAAGATTCAATGGTTGAAATATTCAGATCCTTAGAAGATCCAGCAAGGAAAGTGGCAGATTTATCAGAAGAGTCTGAAAACAAGACTGCAGGAAATGACTTCAGGCTGCATGATTCATTGAGACGGGCCGTGTCACAATGCAGGCCTGTCGCAGTGGAGGTTTAGTGTGAGAAAAGAGAGAAATCAGAAGGAGGTTTCTGGGATAACTCATGGGATCTTGCATGAAGACTTTGTCTTAAGGTGGACAACCTGGGACTCAAAGCCAGAAGCAATCACGTAAATATGGCTTTTCTGCTCCCTGGAACCATCTTGATCTTAACAGTTGAAAACCAGCGCTACAGATTTCTGCCATTTTGAACAAGAAGTTGGACTCCAAAATCCATCATCACTAGCCACTTTCTTGCTAGCTAAGCAGTAAAATAAAAAAATACCGGTGGGGTGATCCTATTGCTATAATGAACTAGATAGATAGATAGAATAGATAGAATTTTTTATTGGCCAAGTGTGATTGGACACACAAGGAATTTGTCTTGGTGCATATGCTCTCAGTGTATATGAAAGAAAAAAACTACACTGTAGACAAGACTTCATTCTAGATTAAATATTTCTAAATTAAAGGGGTTCTCTCTATTTAAAACCAGTATTTCCTACTGAAGTCCTATGTAAGTCTATACTGGCAAGATTCAATAGTCAATGAATTCATTTTATGACCTACCTGCCCTGCTTTTTAGGGATTTTTACCGATTCTGGGGGTCCTAAATGTACAATGTCATTCTCAACTTATCTGTAACCCACCACAAAGGTAACTGCTACCTCTTTTTTTCTTGCTTTGTATCAAAGGAAGCAAAGAAGTAAGGGAATCAACCAAACAGGGGCATTGGTTATTCCTATTATTACTTAATTACCGTATTTCTCAGACTATAAAACACACTTTTTTGTCTCCCAAAAGGGGACAAAAATGTCTGTGCATTTTATAGACTGAATATTGCCAAAGCCCCGCCAACCCACCCACTGCCCCTTTCTTTGGTCTCCCCATGCTCTGTTTTCAGGCCTTTTTCAGGCCTTTGTTTGGCCTCTTTTTGAGGCTTTTTTCGGCCTCTTTTTGAGGCTTTTTTGGTTCATTTTGGGGGCTTTTTTGGCCCATTTTCGGGGCTTTTTGAGACTCAAAATGGGCTAAAAAAGCCTAGAAAATGATCCCCCAAAAGCCTTGAAAATGGCCCCAAAAAAGCCTCAAAAATGGGCTGAAAAAAGCCTCAAAATAGGCCAAAAAAGCCTCAAAAATGGGCCAAAAAAAGCTCTGGAAATGGGCCAAAAAAGCCCTGAAAATGGGCCGAAAAAAGCCCCAAAAATAGGCTGAAAAAAGTTTCAAAAATGGGCTAAAAAAGCCTAGAAAATGATCCCCCAAAAGCCTTGAAAATGGCCCCAAAAAAGCCTCAAAAATGGGCTGAAAAAAGCCTCAAAATAGGCCAAAAAAGCCTCAAAAATGGGCCAAAAAAAGCTCTGGAAATGGGCCAAAAAAGCCCTGAAAATGGGCCGAAAAAAGCCCCAAAAATAGGCTGAAAAAAGTTTCAAAAATGGGCCAAAAAAAAGCCTAGAAAACTGCCCCCCAAAAGTCTTGAAAACGGCTCACAAAAAGCCTCAAAAATGGGCTGAAAAAAGCCTCAAAAATAGGCCAAAAAAGCCTCGAAAATGGCCCCCCCAAAAAAGCCCCGAAAACAGGCAGAAAAAAGACTGGAAAAGGCCCCCAAAAAAGGCCCCAAAAAAAGGTAGGCTAAAAACTTTTTTTTTTTTCCTCCTCTAAATTTAGGTGTGTTTTATAGTCTGAAAAATATGGTACATTTATTATAGCCACCTAATTTATATCAGCTGATTGTAAGAGACGATTCCACGACAAGTAATTAACATCTGAGGTAACTTCTTTATTAACTCAAACGGGAGACCCAGAACACGTTCTCCTCAGAACAGAACAGAGAACAACCAATGACAGCTCTTATATATTCACGCTGTCAGCGTGGCTAACCAATCAGAATGTTTCCCCCTTCTGTAACCTCCAACAGGGGGCCCAAACTGGGGAACCTGCTCAGTACACACCACCCAGTCCAATAAACCTTGGACAGCTACCTATCTCAGTAAAACAGTTGGCTAGCATTGTTGCCAAAGTTTGAAATCTAGACAGTAATATTTTTCTTAAGCTGACTTCATTTTCAGCCAGTATCACCAGAGGAGACAAGTAGCTTAAGACTGTCATGCAGAACAGTTGAATGACCACCCCCACCCCCCCAAAAAATACTAATGATCATATGGTTTAGCAGCCAAAGCAAGAAACATTAGTAGAAGAGCTTCGGTAGATCTATTGAGCCAATTTTCATCTTACCTTTCTAAAGTCCACCTCGTCCAGACCATCCCTGGAGAGAGGAAAAAGTTCAGAGTCACTCCCGGATCCTCTCTTAAGGATGCCTTGTGAGGAAGAACCATCGCCACTTAATCTGTCTTCTAGAAAAGTATCACTTTCTGGAAGAAGACAAAATTAAAACACGGACATGGGTATCATATAATCAGAGATTGCAAATTGAATCGGGTACTATGGAGATATGAACTGCAATGTGGTCTACCATGAGCTTGAGGGCATCGCAAGATGTTGGAGAATCCCGGGGAAATAGCAATAGCACTTAGACTTATATACCGCTTTACAGCGCTTTACAGCCCTCTCTAAGCGGTTTACAAAGTCAACCTCTTGCCCCCAACAATCTGGGTCCTCATTTTACCGACCTCGGAAGGATGGAAGGCTGAGTCAACCTGGAGCCTGGTAAGATTTGAACTGCCAAACTGCAGGCAGCCAGCAGTCAGGAGAAGTAGCCTGCAGTACTCCACTCCAATCATTGCACCACCGCAGCGCCTTGATGTAACTCAGTCCATCCACTTGACTGTTGGTTATCTAATTCCATCCTTCTGTTCTCCCTCCCTCCCTGTTCCTCCATCTGTTCCTCCCTCTCCCCCTTCCTTCTTATCCCCTCCCTACCCCTCTCCCTCTCCTTCCTTCCTTCCTTTTCCTTCCTTCCTTCCTTCCTTTTCCTTCCTTCTCCTACAAAGAGTTAGGTTTCTATAGTAGCCTGCAGTACTACAGTCTAACCATTGCGCCACCGTGGCTCATTGATGTAACTCAGTCCATCCACCTGGCTTTTGGTTGTCTAATTCCATCCTTCTGTTCTCCCTCTCTCCTTCCCTGTTCCTCCATCTGTTCCTCCATCCCCCCTTCCCTCCCCTCCCCTCCCTACACCTCTCACTCTCCTTCCTTCCTTCCTCCCTTCCTTCCTTCCTTCTTTCCTTCCTTCCTTCCTTCCTTCCTTCCTTCCTTCCTTCCTTCCTTCCTTTTCCTTCCTTCTTCTCCAAAGAGTTAGGTTTCTACAGTAGCCTGCAGTACTGCACTCTTATCCACTGCACCACCACAGCTTTTTATGACACAATGACACTAAGTGGACTGGTAATTGGACTCCAGAACAACATCTTTAATGTCCTCACCTAAAGATAGGGGTCCAATTTAGAGGACAAGGCACAAGAGGTATAATGGTTCAGTCTACCGACAGAGAGAAAACCCTGAGTAGAGGTCATCAGATGAGGAAACCAAGCAACTATCTGATGAATAATAGGACTGGACATCCAAGACCCAAAGGAGCCAGAGACATTTTACATTCTTATGACTCCTTAATGTTTCCATAGCATTTTCTAGCTTTCGCAGCAATTCTCATATAATATATCCAGTCAGTAATTTTTCCATCAAACCTGCAGCATATGTCAAATCATTTGCCAAAAAGTATAATGAAAATGCAGTATAAATGTCTATATCCAGGACATTTAAACTCCGAAAGAGAAAAGAGAGAGATTAATTCTTTGGGTGACCCGGATAAAACTTTCCATAATCTTCTTTCTTATTCTGCAGCTGTTTCTCTCTCTCTCTCTTTTTTTTTTTTCATTATTATTCTTTCAACCATTTTAAGGTGGTAGAAAAAAAAGAAAAGAAAAAGTGCCAGATATTATTAAAGAACTGCATTTTATTTTATGTATTCAGTTTCTGTAGCTGCCCATCTCAGCCAAGTGACTTTGGGCAGCTACAATCTTTCCACCTGCAAGTCAACCCAGCCAATAAGATAGGTCTGTTCTGTTAGCCGTGTTTATTTACTTATAAACACAGAATTATTTTAATCCAGTATTTCTTCCATAAGATAAAGGTGTGCAAATAAGAACCCTGGTTCCAGTTTTGACCTGTGAATATCAATATTCCAAGGAAGATTGAGCTGAAAGATAGTTCACTATGTCTGCATTACTATTACTATTAATCTTCTCATCGTTCCTATCACCCATCTCCTCCCACTTATGACTGTAATTTGTTGCTGTGTTCTTATGGTTTATATTGATTGTTTCCTAGTATGATTCGATTGCTTATTTGTACCCAGTGACTATCATTAAGTGTTGTACCTTATGATTCTTGACAAATGTATCTTTCCTTTTTTTGTACATTGAGATCCTATGCACCAAAGACAAATTCCTTGTGTGTCCAATCACACTTGGCCAATAAAGAATTCTATTCTATTCTATTCTATTCTATTCTATTCTATTCTATTCTATTCTATTCTATTCTATTCTATTCTATTCTATTCTATTCTATTCTATTCTATTCTATTCTACTCTACTCTACTCTACTCTACCCTACCCTACCCTACCCTATCCTACCCTACCCTACCCTACCCTACCTTACCCTATCCTGTTCTAGTGGCTGAACCACCTGTAAATTTCCCCCAGTATTCTTCCTCTCTTTAGCCTGAGTATGTTGCTTAAGAGAAAGATTAATCCTGGCTATGAAAAGGTTCTTTACCTACTCCAAGTATTTTAGGAGGGGCACCTCAAATAATTTGCACCTGCAGGATCAACTTCCCTTCCCTTGCCCTTCCCTTCATTGACAATTTAAATCCTACATCTGTCCATCTTTTCTCAACCTTTTTGGGCAGAACTCTTGAAATAATTTTCAGGTCTCAAGGAACCGCCTGCATTAAAAAAAAATGCAAGAAATATGGATCCTTCACCATATGCTTAATCTCTAAATTTACCACCCACGTTTTACACATTTTTAACAAGAGAAAAATGACAAGCCAGTAGCTGGAATTGTGGCAGGTAAAAATTCCCACCTCTGTGGGTGCTAGATCACATGGTATGCAAAGTTCAAGAAACAATGAGTTGTTTTTGTTGTTTTTAAATCTTAATCTCTTGTGGAACTCCTAGAAACTGTTCACCGAAATCAAGAGCCATCCTATACATCTGATGACGTGATGAGCTGCAACTCATAAAAACATATGCCTTTTAATAAGAAGCAATGGATGGAAATAATCAAGGAGAGAAGCAACCTAGAACTAAGGAGGGATTTCCTGACAGTTAGAACAATTCATCAGTGGAACAGCTTGCCTCCAGAAGTTGTAAATGCTCCAAAACTGGAAGTTTTTAAGATGATGTTGGATAACCATTTGTCTGAAGTGGTGTAGAGTTTCCTGCCTAAGCAGGGGGTTGGACTAGAAGACCTCCAAGGTCCCTTCCAACTCTGTTATTCTAAGATCTAATAAAATCTGTTAGTTGAGAAAAGTTTTCTCAGATGCCTAAAGTTTTGCATGGTTACTATCCATTTCTAAGATCAGGACAAGCAGATTCTTTTTTTTTATCAAATCAAGAAGACTAATTCTTTTTTCATCAAGACTTTGGCCTCAAAGATTTCAGGTAGTCTATTATGAAACTTTTGCAAGAATCAATTGTCTGCAGTGGATATACCACCGTTTCTCAACCTTGGCAGCTTGAAGAATATTGACTTCCAACTCCTAGAATTCTTCCCTACCCAGGATGGCAGCTGGAGAATTCTGGAAGTTGAAGTCCACATATCTTCAAATTGCTAAGGTTGAAAAATATTCAGGGGTGAGATTCATCCGGTTCGGACTGATTCAGGCAAACCAGATGCTAATTTTCGCCAAACCGGTAGTTGCAAGGACTGGCTGGCCCTTCCCGGCCCTCCCAGGAGTCTCCACGTGGCCCATTTTGGATGCCAGGTAAATGCAGCACCTGCGCAGAGGCTCTGGGAGGGCGAAAAACAGGCCTCCTGGAAGTCTGGAAATGGGCCCGTTTCCAGCCTCCAAAGGGCCTCTGGAGCCTGGGGGAGGCTGTTTTTGCCCTCCCGGAGGCTCAAGCAAAGCCTCCAGAGCTTGGGGAGGGTGAAAAATGGGCCTCCCGGAAGTTACAGAAGTCGGAAACGTCCACCCAGCAACTGGGCAGAGACCCGGTTGCTAACATTTTTTAATCCCACCCCTGGAAACTCTAGGTTGTATAATGTTAAAGAGAAGGGAAGAGGCATCCGATCTGGGAATGGCTAATATTCCACAAAGTAGCTACCATTACGCAAAATATATTTTTTTCTGTTTTAACAGGTGTGACTCCTTTCCCCATACTTTCTCCATCCTCATTGGCCTCTATTTCTTTTCCATAAATTGAAGAAGGTGAGAGAATTTAAAAAAGGGAGGGAGCGAGAGAGGGAAGACAGAAAAGCCAGAGATCGCACTGATCCAGCTGGCAATTTAACAGAGCATATCCCACCGCATTCCAGTCTGAAGGGCCAGCCAGCTCTGTACCGAAAGAGGGAAAAAGAACACTAACAAAACTCTGAAATGGAAAAATCACAAAGGAAGTTCCAGATTGGCCACTGGGCAGTACTAATTCCAGAAAAATTAATCAATTGCTGAGCAGCAAATGCACAGCAAATTTGGCAACACATCTTCCATGTTTTCTCTCCCCTCTAATTACCTTAAAATCGCCTAATCTAAAGGTAGGAGTATGTGGGCTTAAGTCCCTCAAAACAGCCTCCTCTGCACACAACTACACACACAACTAGTTGCATCTGATCTTGGCCTGGTTCAGCCATAACAACTTTTGTGGGTGTATTTTGCTAAGAGAACATGGAACAGCAAATTGCTAGTATTTCTCCCTTTCCTTTCTCCCTTCCTTTCTTCCTCCTTTCCTTTCCTTTCCTTTCCTTTCCTTTCCTTTCCTTTCCTTTCCTTTCCTTTCCTTTCCTTTCCTTTCCTTTCCTTTCCTTTCCTTTCTCCTCTCCTCTCCTCTCCTCTCCTCTCCTCTCCTCTCCTCTCCTCGTCCTACCAGGACAAGAAACTTTCATTTAAGGATAGAACAAATCCTAGATCCGGGTTAACAGGGGAGCTGTGATTTCTTTTAAATTTCAGTTTGCTCAGCAAACTAGGATCAGGAAACTCTTAGAACCGATCCTGGCTTCCTCTTAACCTAGCATGCAAGAAGGTCCAAGCAACATAGGCCAAGTCATCCTTTCATAGTTGAAGAACCATAAGTATATGAAACATCCCCAGTTTGAAGAGAAGCATTACTGGCCTGGGAGAACCAGTTATGATATAAAATGAAGGAAAAGTAAGAAATAAAAAGACTCAAGAAGGAAGAAAACGTGAAATGTCATCAACAAGAAGAATATTAGGTGGATAGCTATCCTGTAACAACTGACGGTTTTCTGAACTCTTGGAAACCTTCCCTCTTCTTTCTAGGGAAACATGATTTATTTTTCTGTTTACATTTGTTGTGTTCTACGTGTGCTCACATTGTGCAATCCAAGATTATTTTCACCTCTCCTGATGGCCTGATAAATCTCCAGAGGCACCAATGCCACTACAACAAAGCTGGAAGAATGACAAGTTCCCAACAGAGATGCCATTAACTTCCAGAAAAATCTGATTTATGGACTGACCTCTCTATAACCACTCCTTCTAAAGAAACAGAAAGGAAACCATGGAGTTTTTAAAGGTACGATTAAGGGATCAGGGTGGAAATTGGACATGGAGCAAGTAGAAAGCATCTCCCTGGCTTGAACATTAAGCAGAATTAAGAAGTTAAATGACAACACGTTATTCTAGGCTCAAACATGGAAACGTTTGATCCTACCTACAATGGAGGAAGGGTTGGTGGAGATGATGGAACTTGTAAAGATTAATTTAGCCATCCCAGTATCTAGATTTATGGCTGATTTATGGACTTTCTGCACTAGTTTGGAAAAAAATGTACTTACGGTTTGTAATTTTGATGATTAGATGATGGAACTTGCGAAGATGGCTAAATCAGATTCTTTGATCACAGAAGAAAAATAATACCTACTTTTATGGCTTACTTGAAACCCCTTAAAGACATTTTGCATGAAACTCAAAAAAAAAAAAAAAAGTGCACTGATGATTTGTGGTTTTGATGATTGGGGGGAAAAAAACAGAGGGGAAAAAAAGAGCTACTTTCTTATATTCATAAACTAACAGATAACTTTATATCTGTACTTATATTTGCTGCAAAGGAAATTGCAAGCTCTTTCTTTGTATTCATTTCTGCATTTGTGTCTTTTTCTTTCTCATTTCTTTCTTTATTACTTTTAGTCTTTGCTAGTTTGTTAGTTTTTATATTCTTTGAGAGCGAGGGGTGGATGGATGGATGGATGGATGGATGGATGGATGGATGGAAGGAAGGAAGGAGGGAGGGAGGGAGGGAGGGAGGGATGGATGGATGGATGGAAGGAAGGAAGGAAGGAGGAAGGGGGGGAGGGAGGGAGGGAGGGATGGATGGATAGAAAATTACAGAATGGTAGAAGAGTCAGGATTTTTCTCCCAAATGCAGAATCTGGGTTTTTTTCCCCCCAGATCAACTGAATGTCAATCCATTGGTTGCAACAGAAACTGACCAACCAGCTTGTCATCGAAGCATGACATCCTAGGCTGATGCTTTCATTATCAGTATCGTTATAAATAAAGCTTTTAGGATAAATCTTCACGTGGAATTTACCATAGCAAAATACGAATTGCATACATTTTTAAAATCTCCCTCGTAAGAAGGAACCAAGTCAGCAGACGAAGTATTAGATTATAGAGAGGGCTAATTTTTTTTTCTTTTTAATGAAAAATGCAATACCTAAATTTTGAGCATCATTTAGGGATTTTACTCCCCAAGAGTAGGTAGTGGAGGACAAATAAGTAAATAGAGACCCTAAAACACCTTATATTTAATTTAATGGACATTGATGGACATTAAGATCATGGTTCCAATGTTTTTAATAATATCTCCCTTACTGGAAACTAAATATTATAGTCCGGTAACCAATCAATCAGAATAGAGATGGAAGGGACCTTGGAGGTTTTCTAGTCCAGCCCCCAGCTCAAGCACGAGACCCGATAACATTTCAGACAAATGGTTGTCCAATCTCATCTTAAAAACCTCCCATGATCCACATGGGAAACAACACGAAGTTTAGTCCTAGAGGTTGTGCCACTCCGGCTAGAATATCTTGCTGACTTCATTCTTTCTTATCTAATTTCTGCCTTTTCTAATATGAGGAAGTCTTCAAAACGAATTATATACCACTAAGACTCTGTCATGGATCATCATCTTCATCTTATTTTAAGGCACATCTGGAAGGCAACCAGTGCATCCAATCCTGATGTTCTGAGCTATAATTTAAAGCTATTCTCATGCCTTTCTGACTAGCAAAACAGATTTGATATTTCTGGATCAATATTCATTTTCCTCCAGTCTCTCTCATTCTCACACATTCACAAACCAATCAAAATGATGCTCATGGTTTTCTTTGGTGTCCAAAGTAGCATCATACTTAATTCTCTGGCTGGGAAGGATGGAAAATAGACCTGCTTTCCTGAAATAGGTGCCTTCCAGATGTGCTGGGATGCAAATCCCAGAATTTGGAGTTATCTTGCCTGAAAAAACTGAGGAACTAAAGATCCAACACATGGAAAATCAACTCTCTCAGCAATGACTGTCTAATATTAACACATACATTTTGGTAAGAAGGGCACAGTAATTTAAATGTCTATGGAGATTCTCAATCATCCAGGTCATGGTTGTCCCAAAGGTGCTTTTTTTCCCCAAAACGCAAATGGACTTTCTTGGGTTTTTTCCTTTGAAAATGTTTCACTTCTCATCCAAGAAGCTGAGAACTGAATCAATCATCCAAGAACTGAAGAAGCTTCTTGGATGAGAAGTGAAATGTTTGCAAAGTGAAACAACCCCCCGAGAAAGTCCATTGCCTTGGAAAAAGCACCTTTGGGATGGTCTTGGGATTTAAATTTCTTTCATCATTCTCCTCATCAATTTTCTGGCAGTCAAGACTCATCTTAATGCACAAAATTGGAAAGTAGAGAAAATACCTTCGGAAGAAGAAGTAATAAAAAATTTTTTAGATTGTGCAGAAATGAATAGATTAACTCTTGATGATTAAGGATAGAGAAGAGTTAGAATATTTTAAGATATGGAATTATTTTTATCATTGGTTGGAAAAGAGATATAAATGACTAACTTTATAACTATGTATAAAAATGTGATGATTAGAATATTATTTTAGTTAATGATAATAGAGGATGGGAAAAATGGGGAATGTATATAGTAGAAAGTAAGAGGAACTGATATGTAAAAAGAAACGCATATCATGTGTTTGTGTTTTGTATGTTGTGTTGTGTTGTGTTTAAAAAAAGAATATTATTTTAGCGATGAATTGGTATAATGGACTGGATAAGGATCAAGACAGGAAAAACTTATAGAAGAAGAACTTTGGAAGATAATACCGAGATGGCATAGGGAAGGAATAACTGATGTATTAAATGTTTGTTTGTCTAAAAAATAAAAAAAACTTTTTTTTATAAAAAAAAAAAAGACTCATCTTGGATTATAATCTCAATCTTCCTTTCTGGCTTTAAAATGAAAACGAGGGAGGAAGCTTTGTTTCAACGTTCAGAATATTCCCCTGGCTACAACACTCAGAACATAAATTGAAAAAGAAAGAATTGTTTTGTTCTGATCTTGGATCACACATCATTTTGAGCTTGGCATGTTGCCACATCCGGAGTCTCCACTGATGTTCCTAGAGACGATGCCCCAACACTTCCATCCCTGGTGATTTGCTCTCTCTGAGACAAGAGAGATTTGACTCTCAACTTAAGAAACCAGACCTGAGGCAAGAAATGTTTGCCGAAGGCTTCAGATCGAGGAGGCAAAATGCTTTTTACAGTTTTGAAATCAAAATTCTCTTCTCCCTTGAGGGGCTACAGTCGTATCACATCCTTTCATCACTATTGCTTTGTCATCCACCATAACCTCCAGTTCGATTGCTTTAGGGCAGTGGGGAAATATAAAATTTGTTACTACCGGTTCTGTGGGTGTGGCTTGGTGGGGGGGTAATGTGACTGGGTGGGCATGGCCAACTTTTTTTTTTTTTTTTACTTTTAAAAGCATTTTTTCTACAACCTCTTCGGCCAAAGAGGTTGTAGAAAAAAATGCTTGTAAAAGCCTCTGACGATCCCAGCTGAGCCGTGCGATCATCGGAGGCTTTTTTTTTTAACTTTAAAAAAAAAATTTTGACCAAAGAGGTTGTAGAAAAAAATGCTTGTAAAAGCCTCTGACGATCCCAGCTGAGCCGCACGATCATCGGAGGCTTTTTTTTTTAACTTTTAAAAGCATTTTTTCAGCCGAAGAGGTTGTAGAAAAAATGCTTTTAAAAGTAAAAATAATAAATAAAAAGGCCTCTGATGATTGTGCGGCTCAGCTGGGCATGGGGGGGCAGAGATTTTTGCTACCGGTTCTCCAAATCACCCGCCACCATCGCTACCGGATCGGGCGATCCGGTCCGAACCGGGAGCATTTCACCCCTGCTTTAGGGGTAGTCAGTCAGCTGATTACATCAAGCCTGCTGGGCTTTTAACTTGCTAAAAGGTTCCAAGGTCTGAAAGTCACCAGTGTCATTTGGTTTATATATATATATATATATATCATAAAGCTGAATAGAACATTTGCAGGCAAAGCAACTGGCTTCTGTTTCCCAGTAACGTACATTTGAACCAATCAAAAAGGCATATAGAGGATGACTTTTTTTGCTTCGGCTGAATCATAGGGGAATCTCTGGCGAACATCTGAAGAGATTATTTACACGCAGGCCAATTCTTACATTCCAATTCAAACAAGCCCAAAGTTCTTCGTCAGCTCAGACTTCACCCAAAGGAAGTCCAGATGTGCTGAGAATGAACTTCCCAAATTCCCAGCCGGCCTTTGAAAATTAGGGGAGCTGAAGTCCAACTTTCAGGAAGGTTACAATGCTGCTGATTTGTCCCCTACAAGTGAGGGGGTATGGTGGCCTAGCAGTGAAGATGCTGGGTTTGTTGATTAAAAGGTTGACAGTTCAAGACCCAAGCACAGCGCGACGAGGTTAGCTCCCATTCCTGCCCAAGCTACTGCCTACCTAGCTAGTTCGAAAGCATGCAAACAGATCAATAGGTACCACTTCGCTGGGAAGGTAACAGCATTTTGTGTGCCTTTGGCATGGAGTCATGCTGGCCACATGACCACAGAAGTGCCTTCAGACAATGCTGGTTCCTTCCCTCAACTGAAAAATGGAGATGAGCACCCAATGGACACGACCGGACAGTGGAAACCTTTACCTTTCTCTACAAGTAGTCCTCGATTTATGATCATTCATGTAGTGACGTTTCTAAAGTGATGGTGGCATCGAAAAAAGAGATTTATTTTTCTTTTAAGTCTCCCAGCCCTTACCCCACCAAGGCTGCCCATTCTGCCTCTGTAGGCAGAAGGTAAGCAAGAGACTGGTGGAAATACGGGAGCAGCAGAAGGGTGAACCAAAGCTGTCACTGATCTCCATGGTACTAGGAAGTTTTTAAAACAAGAATTGTGATTTGCACAGCTATCTTTCAGTGATAGCATTTTATAACCCAGCTTTGGCCCTACCTGATACTCTTAGGATATCGCACATTATCACAGGATGGATAGGAGTTTAGAGGGTTGGGAGTCCAAAGTTATCTGAAAGGCGTTATATTGGAGAACCTTGATTGGGCTGTCCAAGAAGTCTCACCAAAAGCTTCCTCCACCCAATTCAGATGTTGTGTGTGCCTGCATTCCTCAAACACAACACTCTTGGTTTTTTTGACATCCTGCACTGGACAGTACTTGGTAGCTGAGGCTACTTGCAGCCTGGCAAAAAGATCCGCGTTGTGCAGCTTCCCAAATATAAGATTCGGGAACGGCACAGCCCTCCTCTATTTCCATAGGTCAAAGAAAAACTGTTTCTCTTACCTGCAGAGTTGCAAGGATGCTTCGGCTCCAACAGTAAGGAATCTGGAGAAGGTTCAACAGGGCACCAGTTGTCACGGTTAATCTAAGGTAAAGGGAGAGGAGGTGACAAATTAATGGGAATCTTTCCATGCAGCCTCTCTGTATTCTCTTTTTCTGTTTTAGTCCTGTTTTTATTGTTCTGAATACTTGTAATAATTATTACGGTATATCATGATTTTAGGCCATGTTTTATTTATTTTACTGTTTTATTGGATTGTTTTCCACTTACCGTGAATTGAGTGGCCATCAACATTTGATTAATGGAATAAATTAATGAACTCTTATCTCAACTGGGTCAGACTTCACAGACTTCCAACGACTCAAGTAAATAGAATTGGGTTGGTTGTTTTTTTTAACATGGCATATTAATCTTGTGTTCCAAAAAGTGATAGGGAAGCTCAGGACAAACACTGATATTTGCTTCATTTCCTTTATGCTGAATTAAAAGCAGAATCAATACGATTCCTGTTCTGTTACACATTTCATTCAGACACATTATGTAGAAACCTAACTCTTTGGAGAGGGAGGGAGGGAGGGAGGGAGGGAGGGAGGGAGGGAGGGAGGAAGGAAGGAAGGAAGGAAGGAAGGAAGGAAGGAAGGAAGGAAGGAAGGAAGGAAGGGAGAGTGAGAGGGGTAGGGAGGGGAAGAGAGGGAAGGGGGGAGGGAGGAACAGATGGAGGAACAGGGAGGGAGGGAGAAAAGAAAGATGGAATTAGACAACCAACAGCCAGGTGGATGAACTGAGTTACCACGGTGGCGCAATAGTTAGCGTGCAGTACTGCAGGCTACTTCTGCTGACTGCCGGCTGCCTGCAATTTGACAGTTCAAATCTCATCAGGCTCAAGGTTGACTCAGCCTTCCATCCTTCTGAGGTCGGTAAAATGAGGACCCAGATTCTTGGGGACCATATGCTGACTCTGTAAACCACTTAGAGAAGGCTGTAAAGCACTGTAAAGCGGTATATAAGTGCTATTACTGTTGCTATTGCTACATTGATGATGAATACACTACCAAGAGACCAGGTTAGGGACATATCATCCTGAAAATATGTATGTATGTCACCAAGACTCAACAATGACTTGATGGTACAGAATCAAAACACGTATACGATCTGTTCTTTCCCTCCGCCTCCCATACCCTCTCCATGTCACACTTGCAAATCACAACATCGGACCAACCTCTGGAGAAGGCAGAGCTTTTCAAAGGCCAAATGCAGCTCCAACTTGACTTACACCTGCTTGGACCGCAGAACCCTGAAGTCTTTACTATCACCTGCTATGGTTTAACCTGGAGACCAGCTACTGCTTTAGCGCTCTGCTCCAGTCTGTCCCGGCTCACCTCAGTCCATACCTCCCTGCCAAGAATCAAGTCCTTTACGGGATTCAAACTTCTGAATACAGTTATAGCGAGTAATGACACCAAAACAGACCGGGGGTGGGGAGAGGGAAACAAGATTATTTTTAACGTTCGTTTCCTTTTTAAACCCTGGGGTTTCACATTTCCTTTAATCATGTTTTAATTTAGCTTCCAGCATGCAAAGGACATGCTTTTTTTCCTGTTTTGTCAAAAGCTGCATCTGCCCCCAATTCCAAGTTTTGACTTCCAGCACAACATGTTTCATAAACCTGGTTGCAAACCTACGGGCTGCATTCGTACAATCGTCTAAACCTGCATAATCTAACAGCTTTAAACAAGCCACGATGGCTGCATTCACATACGATAACGAGCCATGAACCATGGTTTGCAAACCATAATAGCTGGGTTCACCTATCTGCAATAAACTGCATTATGATTTAATGCAACATATGAACTGATAGTGTGCAAACAGGACAGTGGCAATTACGGGTCCCATAGGAAGAGATCATAATAGGGAAAAGAATCATGTTCCCATCCAGTTTTACTATAAGCATATATCTTGTTCTGACAGCTCTTCAGCACCCAGGTTTCCTCCATCATTCAGCAGTTAAAGCAGACCAGAAGAGTGAATAACAGAATAAAAGAATTGGAAGGGATCTTGGA
This sequence comes from Pantherophis guttatus, assembly GCF_059756535.1. NCBI lineage: Eukaryota > Metazoa > Chordata > Lepidosauria > Squamata > Colubridae > Pantherophis > Pantherophis guttatus. The sequence goes on along the minus strand of NC_142075.1, from coordinate 12,123,621 downwards.
GATCTTCTAGTCCAACCCCCTGCTCAAGCAGAAGACCCTGTACCATTCCAGACAAGTGACTGTCCAGCTTCTTCTTAAAAGCCTCCAGTGATGGAGCAACCACAACTTCTGAAGGCAAGCTGGTTAATTGTTCTTACTGTTGGGAAATTTCTCCTTAGTTCCAGGTTGCTTCTCTCCTTTATTAGTTTCCATCCATTGTTTCTTGTCCCGCCTTCAGGTGCTTTTTTTTTTTTTTAATTTGATTTATATGCCACCCTTCTCCGGAGACTCAGGGCGGCTTACAATGCGTTAAGCAATAGCCTTCATTATTTTGTATATTTATACAAAGTCAGCTTATTGCCCCCACAATCTGGGTCCTCAATTTACCTACCTTAGAAAAGATGGAAGACTGAGTCAACCTTGAGCCTGGTGAGATTCGAACCTGCAGTAATTGCAGACAGCTGGTGTTAATCACAATGCTATTAGTCTGCTGAGCCACCAGGCCCTTGAGAATAGGTTGACCCTCTCTTCTTTGTGGCAGCCCCTCAAATATTGGAACATTGCTATCATGTCACCCCCAAGCCTTTCTTATCATTCAACTAGCCCAATTCCAGCAACCGTTCTGCATAAGATACTTTTAAGGCCATTTTCGTGGACTAACCGCTTCTGCATTATAGGCATGCTGTCCGAATTGCTTAGTCAAGACCATGTTGGCTTGATATCATGGAAGTGGGGATATAAAACTTCTGGAAGGCATCGGGTCAGTGATGCCTAGTTCCAGCATTCAAGTAAGAACATGGTCACAGTTGGGCATTGGGGGTGGGTGGGGGTGAGGGGAAAGTAAGTAAAACAAAAATGACTTCAGATCTCTGGTTTTCAGAAGGCAGAATTTATGAACCAAGAACAACCCCAGCCAAAAGGGTTCCGGTGTGGCAACCAAAAACAGCAGAAGGGCAAAATGGAGTTAGGATCCATGACTTAGCACGATTTGAAAACGTTTTGGCAATGGTTTCGAGGAAGCTGACTAGGCAAGGAAATGGTAAAACGAACTGGGCGTCCTCCATAGGTAGAAAAGATAAGGCCAGGCCATTTCTGTCATGAACAGAGAAATGCAAACTCAATTTCAGAGGTCAAAGAAAGAAGAAAGAAAGGGCTTCAGATTCAGGAAGCCAAGACCATCTGTCCCAATTTACTTAAGAGCCTTAAGGGCCACCTCTACTAATTGCCAATGACTAACATTACGTGACCGTTAAAACATATATGATTTACAATCATATCTGAGCAATGCCCACTGTTCGGAAGGATGGAATTGGAAGACCTGAGGGAGTGCGGGGCACAGAATTCAGCTACAAATGCTACCTTTCCTTCCAAAGAAGGAACATTTCTCGTTCTTAGGGCTGCAGTGAAAAGCTTAAGCACCTAAGTCTAATCACAGTTAAACACTTGGAAGGGTAAGTAAGATCATAATACCAGTGGCACCGAGCACAGTGTCTTCCCACCCATGATAATAAATCAGGGTCCTGCATAACGTGGCATGATAAATCTTGCAAAATTAAACATCCCTTTCTAATATGCCTAAACTCTTTTCTCACAACAGAAATTTGAGACAGCTGGAACTGAAACGTTTAAAACACGGAAGAGAGGGGCTCTTCTTGCAAATCAGGATACTTCTCCAAGTCCAAGCTCAACTGAACAACTTCTCTCTGATCTTCTGCAAAGCCGCAGTGTGCTTTGTTTGGTTTTGTTTATTGACATATCACCACAATACAACAACAAAAAAAAGATGCGGAGACCCTAGAACCATGATGGCAAACCTGTGGCACACGTAGCCATATCAGTGGGCATGCCAGCTCAGCTCTGGCATGCATGTGCATGCCAGCCAGCTGATTTTCGGGCCTTCTGGGCCCACCAGAAGTAGGGAAACAGGCTGTTTTCTGCCTCCAGAGGGTCTGAGGGGGTGGGGAAGGCCCGTTTTTCTTTCTCACCTGGCTCCAGATCCTCTCTATGCATCTGGGGAGGGCGAAAACAGCCTTCCCCATCCCCTCAGAGACCCACCGGGGGCCTGAAACAGCCCATTTCCCAACTCCCATTGGACAGGAAGTGACCTTTTTGCTGTCCCCAGCCTCCAGAGCCTACTGAAAACGGCCTACCTGGCCATCACGTGCCAGGAGTGGGGGGAGGGGAGGGGGGTTTGCTCATGCATGCGCTGGGCAGGGCGCATAGAATTATGGGTGTGGGCATGTGCACAAACCTCTCCCGCCTCCCCCTTCCTGGCACGCGATGGCAAAAAGGTTAGCCATCACTGCCCTAGCAAGTGTGCAGAGAAGAGCAACGATGGTAAAGGCTGGAGGCTAAATCGTACGATGGACAGTTGAGGGAACTAGATATGTCTAGTCTATCGAAGCACCAGAGGGCAGGACAAGAAAGAAGGGTGGGCGTTTGTTACAGAGAAACTCAAACTAGAAGTAGGGAGAAATTTCCTGACAGTGAGAACAATTGGAACTGCTTGCCTCTTGGGAGTTGTGGATGCTCCATCACTGGGAAATTTTCAAAAATAGATTCTGCAACCAATTGAGCGAAATGGTATAAGGTCTCCTGCCTTGAGCAGGGGGTTGGACTAGAGGACCTCCAAGGTCCCTTCCAGCTCTATGATTCTATATTCCATGTTTTACGTATAATGCAACCGATGAACCAATCTTTGGGTTCGGCACTGCTTCCTTTCATTAAATTCCATTTGAAACTGGCTATTCCAGTTCAAAAAAGATCTAGGAAACGATGTATATAACCTCTCCCCTCGCAGCCTCCATTTTAGACTATTCCCCATTTCTCTGAATTCATACATCCAAGCCAGACTCTTGTGAGCCATTCCGCTGGCTGCTTTCTTTCAACTGCCTCTTTCTCTGCCAGGAAAGTCAAGCTCTTAAGAGTGACAAAACATTCTCAGACTGCCACCTTACTGTTTGGTGGAGCAGCTACTAATTTTAGCTTGGAAAGCGTCCGTGTGGGGAAAGGGGGGAGAGTGGAAAAATGCCAGGGACCGTTAGCCAAGAGAGGTATCCGCCCCCACACTCCCTATTTAAAGGCACAACTAACTCCAGATTTCAATGAGGAGAAGGGAGAGGGGAGTCAAATAAAAACACAGACTGAAAACTTTGGGGCCAGGAGAGAGAGCAGGTGTGTATATACATATACATATATATATACGGCTAAGCAATTTTCTAATTAAAATATTAGCCGAATCCAACTGCAAACTTAGCTAGTATGAGAAAACGATGCCAACTGACCATGAAGAATGTGCGAAGCATAATATATGTCCCGCTGGAACCATAAACTTTTTTTAAAAAGTATGAAATTTATCATCATCATTGTAAGTGTTTTTGCACCAGACCTCCTATGCATAGGACCGCTAACCCTATATATATATATATATATATATATATATATATATATATATATATATATATATATATATATATATATATATATATATATATATATATATATATATATATATATATATATATATATATATATATATATGATATTTTAGAGACATCTAAGTAAATTTACCCACACAAATGTAGCAAATGCTTTCTTCTTTGTCTACTGAAAAATCCTACACCGAAGAAGTCCTTGGGTATCTTACAAAGAACATGCCTCTAAGTAGTAACCATGGGTAGTCTTCAGTGGTGGGTTTCAAAAATTTTTACTACCAGTTCTGTGGGTGTGGCTTGGTGGGCATGGCAGGGGAAGGATATTGTAAAATCTTCATTCCATCCCCACTCCAGGAGAAGGATACTGTAAAATCTCCATTCCCTCCCCAATTCAGGGGAAGGTTACTGCAAAACCCCCAATTCCTCCCCACTCCAGGGGAAGGATACTGTAAAATCTCCATTCCCACCCCACTCCAGAGGAAGGATCCTGTAAAATCTCCATTCCATCCCCAATCCAGGGGAGGGTTACTGCAAAATCCCCATTTCCTCCCAATCATCTGGGTCTCTGGAGGCAGAGAATAGATGGGGGCGGGGCCAGTCAGAATTTTTACTACCAGTTCTCCGAACTACTCAAAATTTCCGCTACCGGTTCTCCAGAACTGGTCAGAACCTGCTGAAACCCACCTCTGTTAGTCTTGTCTCAGCTATCACTCTGCTACTCTCTCTTTCAAATCCTGTCCTTGGAAAAGAGACCAATTCCTGATGAGAATCAAAGAACTCCCTTCACAAGAAAAAAAGGAAGAAAGGGGGGGAAAGACCACCCAGGATCTGATCCCCGATCACCTTAAAGGAGGGATACAAACGGAGGTGCAGCTCAGCAGAAGATACAAGTGATGCCATACCTTCAGTAGCACCACTTCTACAGCCCTCTCTTCTTTGGAAATCTCGCACAGGCTGTATCGTCTCTTGTGCCGCTCGTACATTTTGTCCAAGAAAAGGAGCAGCAGAGAAGAGCCAAGTCAACCATTCACTCCTAAGAGAGGATCAAGCGGTCCAGATAGCCTCTCCCGGATATCTTGGCCGAGGGTCCTTGTGCTTTGGAGCGATCCCTCTCTGAATTGCAAGAGTCCAGCCAGCTCGCTTCCCAGGAAGAAAACAGAGCCCAGCAGCACTCCAGCTGGTTGATTTAAAAAAAAAAACCTTCTTGGAACAGAGTGACTTGTATGGAAAGGAAGACCGGTAAGCAGGATGGAGACGCAGGAGATGGGTAGCCGTGCAAAAAAGTTGTTTATTTAAAAAAACAACAACAGAACAGCAAGTCTTCTTTGAAACTTCTCCCCGCTGAACGTTCTCAAGTCTCTCTGTGTTCTTTTTTTTTTTTAAGAGAAGAAGAGACTTTGCAACCAGAAAAAGAGAAGATGGGGAGAAACAGCCAAAGCCAGGATGTCTCAAACAGGCCCCACCAAAAGAAGAAAGAAAAGAAGACGAGACAAGACTAGCGCTCAAAAAGTTCCAATTCCAATAAAAACTGAGTTGGCAACTCAACTCGAAAAGAAAATGCAGCTGCCGAAGGATGAGATGGAGGGAAGAAGACCATCCGGTAAAAAAGGAAACAAAATAATAATTGTATTTTAAAAAATAAACAATAAACGGCTTGCCCAAATTGGATTTTCTAAGCTACTTCCCGAAGATGGTCGGTCTGTTCACCCAGCCTCAAAAGTATGGTCTTGAATCACTTTTGAAGAAAAGCCCAATGACAGGCAACTGCCAGGAGGAGATTGGGTGTGGGGGGGGGGAGAACGGGACGCTCCCTCCCCTCTTGACCCAAGATCGGACGTCACTGTTTTGCTCACTGCCCCAGAATTCTGTGAGAGCAGAAAATTTAATTGCAATTGTGGGAATATGATTCATCTCTTTGGAGAGAGAAGAGGTGGGAGGAGGCAGGGCAGCCTTCTTCTCCTCCTACGGCCCCGATTCATTTTCTCTTCCAAAAGGGGGAGAAACCAACCGCACCAGGAAAACTGCAGTTCTCCAAAAGGGGGATGGATGGATGCTGACTCTTGCACTGATCCTGGGAAGGACAACTTTTGAATATTTTAAGGGCAAGAATTCAGGCCCAGAGCTGTCTGAAATCTGCAGCACAGCCCTCTCTGGCTCAGAGCTTCTCAAAACACAGACAGGAACGGGGTGGGGGAGGGAAAGGAAGAGGCATATTCAGGACTCAATTCTGCTTTGAGCAGAGAAAAAGGAACAAAATGCTCGATTGACTTGTGCAAAGGAGAGGAAAAAGTGATTCCCCCCCCCTTTTTTTTTGTTCTTAGCCAAAGGGTTTTTTTTGTGGGGGGGAAAGAGTGGACCCCTCCCCTTCTCATCTTTACCTTCGCTTTGGCCAAAAACTCTCACTGACTGCCTCTCCTTCTCAATGGCTTATTCACATCGACCAAGGCTGGAGAACACACTGCCACACAGTTTCCTGTTTTTGAGATCATTGAGTCTTTTTCAGCCTCTGTTTCAGCCCAGGCTGGTCTTTCAAGAGATGAAATCTTCCTGTAGTTCCCCTTCCCCACCCCACCCCATGTGGTTTTAACCCTGATTCTTGGTTATAAGTGAAAGAAAAGAAAAGAAAAGAAAAGAAAAGAAAGAAAGAAAGAAAGAAAGAAAGAAAGAAAGAAAGAAAGGAGGGAGGGAGGGAGGAAGGAAGGAATAAAGGAAGGAAGGAAGGAAGGAAGAAAGGAAGGAAGGAAGGAAGGAGGAAAGGAGAGAAGAGAGCGGAAAGGGAGAGAGGAGAGGGAGGGAGGGAGAAAGATGATAGATAGATAGATAGATAGATAGATAGAGAGAGAGAGAGAGAGAGAGAGAGAGAGAGAGAGAGAGAGAGAGAGAGGTAGGTAGGTAGGTAAGTAGGTAAGTAGGTAGGTAGGTAGGTAGGCAGGCTGGCTGGCAGGCAGACAGGCTCTCTCTCTCCCTGAGCAGCCTAACAAATATTTCAATCTCCCTTGAGTGGTTGGTGCCGTGTGAGAATAAAGGACAAAATCTGCACTGGGGAAGCGGATATAAATATCACAACTATCCAGGTAAGGGATCCAGGGAACACAAGTCACACATTTTTCTCCCTATGTACAAAAGTGGTCAGTGAATCCTGGCCAACACACTTAGGTTTATTCCATTGAAGCGCTCTTATCATTATCCCTTTCCTTTAAAAAATATTCATTTCCCCCCACAGTTTCCCTTGTCTTGTGCTTCCCTGTAACATCTGCCTGGTTGCCATATACGTCTCCATAATATCTCCATGGCCGGAGACACTTCCACTTGGAGACCAGCAAAAAGTCTGGAATGGGGACCGAGGGTGACAGTTGAGAAGATTCATGTAAGGCAGCGGCCCTCAACCTTTTGGGTACCAGGGACCAAGTTTGATGGAGAAAGGATGGCAAGGAAAATGTCCTTGGCATCCTTTCCGCCCTACCTGTGTGCAGCTGATTGGTCACGCTGGGAAAACCAAAGCCGGATGTGATAGATCTTTGGCCTCATCCATTCCCTGAGCATTTCTGGTATTATTACGGTGGAAAAGATGGCAGAGTTTGATTAAGATGGAAAGCAAACGGAAGGATGCTCCATAATCTGATTTCAATAGGGGGTAAACGAGGGGAGGAGTGCCTTCTATCATGATAAAAAAAATATCTTGCGAAGGTTTGAAGGCCCCATGACGTGGAGGAAACATGTTAAAATTTTCTACATGAACTCCAAGCCCCTTAAAACCTTATAACAAGATAATTATCTAAGTTCCTCTGGACTAATTCTAGCATGCACACACACACAAAGCGGGGGAGGGGGAGAGGGAGGGAGGGAGAGAGGGGATAGAGAGACTGACTTGGAGAGTAATATGCAGCATTAGATATATTAGATGCAGAGAAAGCATGATCTGCTAATTATGGTTTCTGAGTGCTGTAAAAGCCAGATGCTCTAGGCAGGCACCAAACACAAATCTGGATAATTAAGCTGAATAATTATTATTTGGAGCTGAATAATTCCGTCAGTAAGAGCTGGACCGACCAGAAAGCTTACTACGTGGGATCTTACTAGAACACATTGCTAGGACTTCACATCTTAAGCACTGAAATGTAATTTGGAGGGCTCCATTGACAAGACTTTAATCAGTGATTGACCACAATACCATACTTCTTTAAACCATAGTTTGTTGGACCCCAAAGGAGCCTGGTTAACATGCAATGCAAAGCCATAAACCATGATTTTCCAAAGCACAATCATTGGATTCCTATTATAAAAAGTCTCTCCTTTGACCGAAACTTGATTACTGTAACCGCATCTGCACATTTTGGGGTAGTTTGTGGAAGTGGTTTCTCATTGCCTTATTCTGGAATTATTATTATTTTTTAAGTTCTGTCTAGCCTACAGTCTTAAGATGTCATACTGGTCACCCGTCTAAGTATTGAACTGGCTACAGCAAACCAGGCTTCAGAGGTTGTTAGGGAAGCACCAGATTAGGAAATACCACGAAACTTGTGTTACCTCAAGGGATGTAGGAGAGTATTACAATAGATTGAAACCAGTCGACCCACTTCTTCCCCCTTTTCCCGTGGGCAAAAGAGGGATGGAAGGGAAGACATAAGGACAGACTTGAAAAAAAATCTGCTATTACAGCCTGACCAGTGGTGGGTTCCTCCCGGTTTGGTCCGGTTCGGCCGAGCCGGTAGCGGTGATGATATGACGTCACCGAACCAGTTCTCCCCCCGCCCTCCCACCCCACGTTATTCTTACCTTTTATTTGGTCCCACCCCCAATCTATTGCTGCCTCCTGAGTCCCAGCTGATGACTATAGGGGAAAAAAACTGTTTAAACTCCTGCCCCGGGGCTTCAAAGGGCCGCCCCACAGCTGATCCGTGTTAAAAGCAAACAAATGAGTCAGGTCGTAAGTGCAAGGACTGATCGTAAGTGCGAGGACCTTCCAGAAATGACTCTGACCAGCTAGCCACGCCCACCTAGTCACATGACCTCCAAGCCACACCCACAAAATAAGCCACGCCCACAGAACCGGTAGTAAAAAAATTTAGAACCCACCCCTGAGCCTGACTCAAGGTCATTTTAGTTTTCCTGTGGAGTTGACCAGCTGATCTGGTTTGAAGACTCAACCCTGCTTGGCTTCTAAGAGTAGATAAAGCCATCCAAGTGTTGCCAGCTGGTGGAACATGTATATAAGCCCAAAACAGTTGTATTATGGTTCAGTAAAATCTGTGGATCTATACGTGGCTAGAAAATAGAAATCAAAACAAGAAATAAGAATGTAAATTGAAATTTGATTAATTGGCATCTAAGAGTATTAAATTCTGGTAGGGATAAAATATTGACTATGCTAATAAATAGGATGTAAGTATATATATAACAATTTAGTTTATAAGAATGCTCAATATGGTTACACGAGAGTAAGAGAATGATTAGGAAGATTGAATTCAAAAGTAAAGATAATTGTCGATGCAGAAAGTTGTAAAATGTTATATGATGTTGTTATTTATGTTTTGTATTTTACCGTTTGGTGTAGGTGTATGTTCTTTTTTTTTCTTTTTTCTTTTCTTTTTCCATTTCTTTTTCTTTTTTCATTTCTTTTTTTATCTTTTTCTATTATGTTTTTGGTTTTAAAAATGTAAAATATTAAATAAAAATTATTTTTTTAAAAAAAATTAGGATCTGACAATTCCGTCTAAAGGTTATATGGAGCTATCATGTTTATTTATTAGTCATTGGCTGGGTACAACACATCATATTCAGTCATAATGCAAATTGTTTGGTTTGGCTTTAGTAGTATTCATTCACTCATTCATTTATTTAATCATTATTCATTTATTCATTATACTTTTATACTATCCATCTACCCTAAAAAGTGACGCTGGGTGGCTTACAAATTATGAACGTAAAAACCAGTTAAAATATTGAAAGATTAAAAAAACACAGAATTAAAATATTATTAAGAACTATACTAAAGTTTAATTGTGAGAGCTAAGAACCAGATGGGATATATGAAGCCAGCTGTGATGATTTGCAACCCCCAGAGTGTATGGGGAGACATTTTCAACCTAATTTAATTTTTTACATATATAAGAGGTAGGGGATTAATTTTGCAGAATTGCTTCCCCTCTTTATAACTATAATATCAAGCCTAAACCAGTCCTCCACGACTGAGTAGCAAGATTCTCAGAGTCTTCTTTAACCAGATTTATTGAAATGGAAAAGGAAATGTAGTCATAGAAATCTTTGCCACTGGATACTTACTCTGCCACCCAATATATCTCTAAGGTTATTACAGCAGATCTTTTTTTCCTTCCAATCTTTTCTGCAGGCTCAGAATAGTCTATTAAGTCTGGTACTTTTCCTAATTCCTAGGACAGGGGTCTACAACCTTAAACACTCAAAGAGCCATTTGGACACGTTTCCCACAGAAAAGAAAACACCAGGAGCCACAAAACCCTTCTCGTGCCTGACTATTTCTTGAGCCGCCACAAAACTAGCATATGTAGTTGAATTAAATGTTCTGTTTTCTTCTGAAACTTTTCTTTTCTTGGATTTACCCATGGTTGGCCTACTGGGGGTTGAAAAGCTCAATAAATCGCGTGCCGGTGGGTGTCGCATATTGGCGGTTGTGACGCATATTTTGAGTGACAGGGAGCTGCAGCAGAGGGGTGAAAGAGCCACATGTGGCTCCAGAGCTGCAGGTTGCTGACCCCTGTCCTAGGAGAAGAACAGGCAGAGCCTGGGGTGAAGTCAAGAGAGGAATCAGCCTGGACTCATTACATTCCCACAAATGTTCTTAGTCAAACTTCTGTTGAATTCCATTAATTCTTATCTAGTGGCAATTTCATGCTGACTAAATTTGTTTTAGAATCATTAGAATTATTAGATTCTTGTGTAAACGCATGAGCAAGAAATCATCTTAACTGGAACTTAACATATAGCCCCGATTACTTCTGTCTGAGAGTCCTGGCCTCATCTTCTTTTAAATTCAGGCCTAGTTATAGCATTCAAAACCTAGCGTTAAGGTGAGATAAATTGAGTTTGACTCAATTTAGATGCTGAAGATTTATTCAGATTGGTTCTTGTCTTCTGCTGGGACCCCAAGGAACAAGGTCAGCCTCTTGACAAGGTCACACTAAGGGGTTTCTCAGTTTTTCCAAGAGATGGTCAGGGAGAGAAAGAGTCACTGAAGGAATGGAAACACTTAAAAATATTAAAAGAGAAGAGTTTACATTTATGCAGAAATGACTCAGTCATGATGCAAGAGTGGGGATAGATGAGTATAGCCCTAGATTATACAACAAACTGCATTTTAGTCTGATATATTAACCAAAGCTTATCATAGCCTAACAATTCCTTTCAGAGAAGTTGTTTTTAGTATATGTTACCGAATGAGTATCATCTTCCTGCTTTCAGTGCTTACAAAGATCTCATTGGTGCTCTTTGCTATATCCCTGCAACATGGGTAGAGCTTTCCAGAAAAAAATGGGGCTTATGAGGCATGTGGGACGTGGTGGCTCAGTGACTAAGACACTGAGCTTGTCGATTGAAAGGTCAGCAGTTCAGCGGTTCGAATCCCTAGTGCCGCATAATGGGGTGAGCTCCCGTTACTTGTCCCAGCTTCTGCCAACCTAGCAGTTCGAAAGCACGTAAAAAATGCAAGTAGAAATATAGGGGCCACCTTTGGTGGGAAGGTAACAGCATTCTGTGCGCCTTTGGAATTGAGTCATGGCGGCCACATGACCAGGGAGATGTCTTCGGACAGCGCTGGCTCTTTGGCTTTGAAATGGAGATGAGCACCGCCCCCTAGAGTCGGGAATGACTAGCACATATATGCGAGGGGAATCTTTACTTTTATGAGGCATACAATCTCCTGCTTGAGGCCTGAATACAAAGAAATTTACATCCCGATGGATTTATTAATGTGTTAATGCTCCAGTGATTCCATTCTACTTACAAGGTTCAGAAAGTCTCTGTCAAAATTCTGTATCTTTATGTTCACATTCGCCCTACTTACATTAATGGAGTTCTTCTCAACCTTGAGCCTCCCAGGTATACAGAGCAATTCCCATAATCCCAACTCATGTTGGGTAGAAATTTTGGGAACTACCATCCCTGAACCTTTCAAGAGCACAAATGTGGGGCAGATATTCATAGATAAACAGAATTGGAAGGGACCTTGTAGGTCATCTAGTCCAACTCCCCGCCCAAGCAGGAGATGCTACACCATCCCTAACAAATGCCAGTCCAATCTCCCCTTGAAAGCCTTCAGTGATGAAGCTCCCACAACTTCTGAAGGCAACTTCTGTTCCATTGGTTGATTGTTCTCACTATCAGAAAATTTCTCTTTATTTCTAAGTTGAATCTCTCCTTGATCAGTTTCCATCCATTATTCCTTGTCTGGCCTACACTTGGATTCTCTGAAATAAACAAAGATGGACAGGTTTACACTGTCCTTCAGTGCATGAACACAGACTTTACAAATTGACAATGCCACCTTCAATCTCTCAAAGCCAGGGAAAGACCCTAATTGAAATCCCAAAGAACCACTGCCAATGTAACAACTCAGTAAGCTTGCATGGTATAAAACAGGGGTCAGCAACCTGCGGCTCCGGAGCCACATGCGGCTTTTTGGGCCCTCTGCTGTGGTTGGCCCCACTCCTTGCCCTCCCCTCCCAGTCACTCCTCGCCTGGCCTGAGAAGGTAAGGGGATGGAGAAGCAGCCAGGGCAGAGACAGAAAGATACAGAGAGAGTGGGAGAGAGAGAGACATAGAGAGAGAGGGAGGGAGGGAAGAGAGATATGTCAAAAGGATTTTGTGGTTCCTGGTGTTTTTTAACAACTGGTTCTCTGCCCTAATGACCGGCTGGGTAGGTGTGGCTATGGGAGGTCATGTGACTGGTGGAAGTGAGTGACATCGAGTTGGTCATGCCCCACCCAGGTTTTGTGGCTCCCGGTGTTTTCTTTTCTGTGGGAAATGGATCCAAATGGCTCTTTGAGTATTTAAGGTTGCAGACCCCTGGTATAAAGCAACAATCTGTGCTGAAGTGCCATTGAATTGAGCTTTTGTATTCAATAGGAAGCCCTGGTGGTGCAGTGGAGAGAATGCAGTATTGCAGGCTAACTCTGCCAACTGCCAGCAGTTCGATCCTGACTGTCAGGCAGTTGTTTATGAAGAAGGTGACTGAAGAAGGTGACTGAGCCACGGTGGCGCAGGGGTTAGAATGTGGTACTGCAGGCTCCTTCTGCTGACTGCCAGCTGACTGCAATTTGGCAGATTGAATCTCACCAAACTCAAGTTTGACTCAGCCTTCCGTCCTTACAAGGTTGGCAAAATGAGGACTCAAGATTGTTGCGGGCAATATGCTTACTCTGTAAACTGCTTAGAAAGGGTTGTAAAAGCAACTGTGAAGTGGTATATAAGTCTAAGTGCTATTGCTATAGGGAGCCTACTAAATCCTTCTGTTGACTTCAACCAAAACTCTTGGAGATCTAGAGGTAACGGCACTACAGTGTGCTTCTCAGGAGGCATTGTACTTCTGAACAAGGAATACAGTATGTTTTCTCAGAAGCTACAAACTGTACTGGATATGCATCAAGACCTTTTCCATCAGCATGGTCTGAGGTTTTGCCCACAGCGGGACATGCCAAATTCCAAGCAACCCAACTTTCCAAACCACCTCTCCAAATTCCACCTCAGTTCTCCCGCTGTGCCTAAATACTCAAACCGAGGGACCCAGGGAGATATGCATTTAAATCAGAACACCTTTGGTTGAGTTCTGTATTTGCTTTCGTTTTTCAGGGGTTCAGCTAAACATCTTCACCATTAACAGCTGCTGCCTCAGCTTGTTCTGGGCAGGCCGCAGTTTTCTCATGCTATAAACAGTTGTGGTGAAAAATAGCCAAATTGGTTACACACACAATTCAACCCACTCTGTTTTGCTCAGGATTATATGGAGTCTCTAAATCATATATAGGTGGCCTTTTTCAGACAAATTCTTTTTCAACTCTGGGGCAAGGAAGATACGGCTCAGACCTTGTCTTGCTCAGGAAGATAAATCTATCTCAGCATCTACTTCTGTCCTACTATCGCAGCACCATTGAGAGTGTCCTGACATACGGCATTCTTGCATGGTATGGGAGCAGCTCTGTGGCCGACAAAAAAACTCTACAGAGAATCATTAAAACTGCCCAGAATATCATCGGACTCCAGCTACTAGCCCTGGACGACATCTTTGAATCTCACTGTTTGAGGAAGGTGCACGCATGCTTTCGGCACACAACAAGAAAAAGGCTAGCTATCACTGCTCTAGGACAAGTGAAGAGTCAAAACAATATCTATAAAGGAGAATATTTGTAGCTCAGGGTTGAAATGAAGGACCCTCGGTGCTCTCTGAGGTAAGTTTTTTTTTTTTAAATTTGATTTATATGCCGCCCTTCTCCGGAGACTCAGGGCGGCTTACAATGCGTTAAGCAATAGCCTTCATCCTTTTGTATATTTATACAAAGTCAGCTTATTGCCCCCACAATCTGGGTCCTCAAGTTGTTTTCTTGTGGACGTTTCATGACCCAAACTAGGTAACCTCATCAGTGCTAGACAGAGGAAGGGTCAAGAGGAACATTTTGTATCTGTTTTGAAGAAGCTGTATTTCGTCGATTTGTTTGGGTCCATTTCTGTGGACCTGCTCCGTTACATTAAGCCACGATTTGTTTAATCACATGTGTAGGAGTAAAAAACCGCAATTCTCAGCCCAGCATTATTTTGGGGACTCGGCAATGCTCAAAAATTGCTGGAGGACATTTGGTGGAAGATGGGACTTCTTGTTCTTCTTTTTTTTTTTCAGAGAAACCTGGGGATATGAAGGACTCCAAAAAACCCGACATCAACATCGCCTGCTGAAGAGATGCTTCCAAACTGCTTCATTAAAAACATCTGGAAGAGCTGTGTGCTTTCCAGAGCTTTTGGTGATGTGAACCAGCTATTCATTTCCAAACCAAAGTCTGGGGCTGCAGATTTTTAAGGCACACCCCTCCCCCTGATTTTCTTTTTTTTCCCACCCAAACTGTGCTGTGGCTGTTCCATCCCTGCCCTCCCCCCCTCCTCCTTGCCTTCCCCTTCCACTCGCTGACCTTTTTTTTTTAACGACAAGGAAATCGTAAAGTCGCGCAGAAAACAGAGAGCCCCTTTGATATCTGTTTCGCATTAGGCTAGCCACATTGTTATGAAAGCTTGAAAAATGATGCAATCTGGAGAAATACTGTGGCACTCTCATGGCCAGAGCTGCGCAGCGGCTCAAGACAGCAAACAGATTTGTGAAGAAAAAGGCAGGGCAGCTTGAAAACTGGCTAAGCTTTTCCAACCATAATCCAATTTGAAATCAGGAGATATGCTCGGAGCTGTTAGCCCCCACCGGCCCAGAGTTAGAATCCTCTTTTAGTAAACAAGGCCCCATGATCAAGTCATGGTTTATTGACTAGGCCACCACCACCTGAGCAAACACAACACACACAAAGATACAATTAAGACCATCGCATTTTGCATAACCCAGCTGGAAGAGAACCGGAAGGACAGCAGGCCTCTCTCTGGTCCTCCAGTCCCAACACATTTGCAACTCATAGCAAATTTGAAAGAAGGAAACTCTCACTGTTGGGTCAACAGGGAGATCTGCATCAGCTACCAGGGCAAGCAAACCACAAGGATCTTGTAACGATGCTAAAGCATCACTTCAGAGAAATCTCATTTGTGATTTTCACGTGGGTACCCTAAGCTGCAAACTACAGCTGGTCCTTGACTTATGACCACAATTGAGCCAAAAATTTCTGTTGCTAAGCATGACAGGTGTTAAAGTGAGTTTTGCCCTGTTTTACAACTTTTCCTGCCACAGTTGTTCAGTGAATCACTGCAGATAAGTGAATCTGGCTTCCCCCATTGGCTTTGCTGGTCAAAAGGCAGCAAAAGATGATACCATGAACCCAGGAGTCTGCAATGGTCATAAATAAAAATAAATAAAAGTTTATTGTCATTGTATGTGTTTACACAGTATACCCATACGACGAAATTCACGTAACACCCAGAGACCAGACCCAACTCACATGACAATCCCCAAACACACTTCCACCCACCAAAAATTCCTCACCCCTAAAACCACCCAAGCATCCACACAACTGACTAAGTAATGTTGTCCAAAAACTCACTGATGGTGGCCCTTTAGTTCATTGTTGAGTGTAATTATAGCTCTGGGATAAAAACTATTCAAAAATACATCCCAGTTGCCAAGTGTCTTAATTTTTGGTGACCATGGAGTGCTGCAATGGTCGTAAATGTGAAAAACGGTCATAAGTCACCTATTTTCAGTGCTGTCGTAATTTCAAACAGTCACTAAATGAATGACCGTAAGCTTATTAGTAACCTTGACTATCATTAAATGTTGTATCTTTTTATCCTTGATGAATGTATTTTATTTTCCTTATGTACACTGAGAGTATATACACCTAAAACAAATTCCTTGTGTGTCCAATCACACTTGGCCACTAAAGAATTATATTCTATTCTATTACCTTCCCACCGAAGTGGTACCTATTTATCTACTCGCATTTGCATGCTTTCGAACTGCTAGGTGGGCAGGAACTGAAGTAAGTAATGGGAGCTCATCCCGTCACGCAGCACTCGGGTCTCGAACCCGGGCTGTCAGCTTTCCAACTGACAAGCTCAGCATCTTTAACCACTGAGCCATCATGTCTCCCTCATCCCCAACTTAGCACTCTTAACAGTCATGCTGGCTATGGATGGCAGGCGCTCCAATCTCACAGATGGAGAACAGGAGGCTAGTAAAAGCTGACCTAGGCAATAGCTAGTAGACTGAACCATAAATCAATATAGTTGATTTATGGACAGTTAATGGACAGTTTCCACTTGTCCATTAAATAGAGTTCAGGGGCATGCTTTTCTGTTAAGAACAAAACGGCTACTGATGCAATGTAGATGCCATCTAGTGGCAGATACTATTCATTCACAGAACAAAGTAGAGTCGAGATTTTTCATTCAGAATAGAGCTCTTCTAGTCCAATCCTCTGCTCAAGCAGAAGAACCTATACCATTTCAGACAAGTGGTTGTCCAGCCTCTTCTTAAAAGCCTCCAGTGATGGAGCACCCACAATTTCTAAAGGCAAGCTGTTCCACTGGTTGATTGTCCTCACTGTTAGGAAGTTAATTCCAAGTTGCTTCTCTCCTTCATTAGTTTCAATCCATTGTTTCTTGTCCTGCTCTCTGGTGCTTTGGAAAATAAGTTGACTCCTCAAATAGTGGAATACGGCTATCATGCCATCCCTACTACTTATTTTCTCTTGACTAACCATACCTAAATCTTGCATCCCTTCTTCATATGTTTAAGTCTCCAGGCCTTTAACCATCTTAGTTGTTCTTCTTGCTAACTCAGTCATTTTGTTCGACCCTTCCCTATCTTGGCAACCTCCAAATAAGTGGGCAAAGCCTCAGAATTCTCTGTAATGGCCATTCCTGGGGGAATTCTGGGTTCACATATCAGGGAGGTAACCAAGGTACCATATTGATTGGCTCGAATCAAGCTATCTAGCTGTCCTTTCCTCCTATCCCCAGAACAGAAGTGGGTTTCAGCAGGTTCTGACCAGTTCTGGAGAACCGGTAGTGGAAATTCTGAGTAGTTTGAAGAACCGGTAGCAAAAATTCTAACTGGCCCTGCCCCCATCTATTCTCTGCCTTCCAAGTCCCATGACACTGCGTTTTTGTATTTACCAGATGAGCTCTTATTTTTGAACTCTAAGACTTACCGTAGCTTGCCAAGTTCTTATCTTTAAGCTAACTGCACATGTCTACATTCCTTCACTTTTTTTCTTCTAACTTTCTTTGTTCTCCTGCCAGGAGAGGTCCGGCCAGAAGAGGTGGCCGGCAGGAACATTGCCAAGATGTAACTAATTAGATTAGTGAGATGTTTTATTTTCTTTATAACAAATAAATGAGTTTTTCTTAGAAAACATATCTTCGGGTTTATTTTCTTAAGTATACTTCAAGGAAAAGCCTCGATTCATCCTCTAAATCAAGGTGCGATTACCCAAAAGCAGAATGGGATTAATTGACACCCTGACACCCCAGCTGGTTGGGAGGAAATGGGGATTTTGCAGTAACCTTCCCCTGGATTGGGGAGGGAATGGAGATTTTACAGTATCCTTCCCCTGGAGTGGGATGGGAATGAGATTTTACAGTATCCTTCCCCTGCTATGCCCACCAAGCCACGCCCACCAAGCATGCCATGCCCACCAAGCCACACCCACAGAACCGGTAGTAAAAAAAAATTGAAACCTACCACTGCCCCAGAACTAACCTGACTATGAGGGTTTGTTCTGTTTCTCAGGGGCTGTGCTTTCCTCAGCATTCAACAACTTTAAATGAAGAGATTAAACACACCACAGAAATTTCTTGGAAAAGAAATTTGTTGGAGAGAGTACTAAAGATATGGAAGAAGAACTAACTGATTGGAAGTTTTTGCAACTTTGGACAATTCGTAAAATGTTTAATTCCTTTCTCCTCTTCTTGTCTACGTATTCATCACTTTTTATTCCAAGGGTTTTTTTTTCCCTAAATAATTCCCGTTAGATTGCCTGTTCAAATTTTGAAGGGGGAAATGAAATACCGTATTTTTCGGAGTATAAGATGCACCTTTCCCCTCCCCCCTAAAAGAGGGTGAAAATTTGGGTGCGCCTTATACACTGAATGTAGCCCCACCCAGCCTCTGAAATGAAACCTCCATTTGAGAGGCTGAAAAAAAAGCCTCTGAAACCTCCATTTGAGAGGCTGAAAAAAGCCTCTTAAAGGGAGATTTGAGAGGCTGGGAAAATGAGCAAGTCACAGAGCTCACAATCAACAAACCTGTTGCTAAAGTTCACCTCCAGTAACAGCTGATTTGGGGTATTCCAGGAAGCCGATCCACCCCTAATCAGCTATTTTCTTATTTCCCTCCCCAAAAACTAAGGTGCATCTTATTAAGGTTTTTACAACTTTTTTACAATGAGAAGGAGGACACATGCATGTGTGCCGTGTCGTGTTTCGGTAAGAAGTAAACAAAGCCACTTGTGCGCGGTGCACTCTCTCAAAACAATTCTCCTGGGCGGAGCGCATGCGTCTCATAATCGCATCTCGCCGCACTGTACCGAGTCTTGACAAATCGTCATGTCAAATACAAATACCTCACATCACACGCAATGGATCAGATCGGCATCGATCGAATACGGAGATTTACAGATTAGTCTTCAAATATCGAAAAGGAGGACTTGTAGGAGGACACTTTTCGAGAGAGGACAGAACTTACAAAAGAGGGACTGTCCTCCCTAAAGGAGGACGATTGGTCTTATAGTCTGAAAAATATGGTAATGGTGGCAATAATAATCAAAACAATAACAACGTGATTCTTCTCATCCTGAACAGGCTAAAATCGAAGCGGAGCAATTAGAAATAAAAGCCTGTAAAAGCACCAAGCAGGATTTTTTTTTTTTTTTTGCAGTCAAAAACTTTGCTTCATTGCTAATGAAAAAGGACAAAAGGCGATGAAGACACCAACTTGTTTGCCTTTTCAAAAGACAGAGCAAGAAGCTTTTGGGGAAGGCCAAAGCTCCCCTGGACTCCATCCATAATTGGAATGGGGCTGCGATTAAAGCAAAGAAATTCTTCTACCCTACAAAGCACATCAACAATGACAAAACTAATTGGCCCTTTTTAGTTCTGCTTGTTTGCAAGAGGCAACTGGATGGCAAAACTAAAGACCAAAACACCTCAAGGAGGAAATATTAAAGCAGTAGCAGAGTTTTAAAGATTGCTGCACTTTAGAAAACTGATAGAAATAAAGACCAAACCAGCAGGACACAACTCAGTTCAATTAGATTTTTTAAAAAATATCCTTCCTACTTTTCTTGACCATCCAAAACTCCAATGGACAGGCCCTATCACACACCACTTCTAAAACATATCCTCAAAATCTTTTCCATGGTTAAACACCTTCAAAGAATGACATGTTGGAGAGCTTGGAACACGACCAGAAATTCAGCAACACTATTTTGATAAACTGGTTTCAAAGGCAGGAAAAGGAGACAGCCTCATTTCTGAGCAAAGGAAGAATAAAAAGGTAAAGGTTCCCCTCGCACATATGTGCTAGTCGTTCCTGACTCTAGGGGGCGGTGCTCATCTCTGTTTCAAAACCGAAGAGCCAACACTGTCCGAAGACGTCTCCGTGGTCATGTGGCCGGCATGACTCAATGCCAAAGGCACATGGAAAGCTGTTACCTTCCCACCAAAGGTGGTCCCAATTTTTCTACTTGCATTTTTTACCTGCTTTCGAACTGCTAGGTTGGCAGAAGCTGGGATAAGTAACGGGAGCTCACCCCGTTACGCGGCACTAGGGATTCGAACCGCTGAACTGCCGACCTTTCGATCGACAAGCTCAGCGTCTTAGCCACTAAGAGTAGCACTCTCCAAAATCTCCAACATGGACTAGCAGAAATTGTTCACGATTTCAAGATGGAATTGTTGAACCCTACTGATCTTTCGTGATGGAAGATCCCAGAAGGTATAATTAGAGACAGTACCTTGTACAGGTGTAGCCTAAGATATGCCCAACTTTGAACTTGGCCTCCAACTCAACCAAAAGAGACAGCGGGGTCTCAAAGTCATTGTAAGAAAGCTTTCCAGATAACCAACAGAAAATTGATTATGGTGAAATCAACAAGCTTAGAATAAAAATATTTGGAAGGTAGAGTCAGAGAATCAGAGGTGATTCCAGAGCAAACCATGAACAAGTCATTCTTTCTATTTAAGGACTGGTTAATTGGTTGTGGACAATCCACTTCTCATCTCCACTTCTGTATGAGGCCAATTATTCAGGATCAATCTTGGATGTTTCTGAAGTAGGTACCAAACACTGCCAAAGGAGTGCTTCAAAACATTAAATTAAAAAAAATATAATAATGAATCCCATATGAGGATAGTGACATTATTGCCTGGTTTCCTAAGAGGATCAAGTTCTCCTAAAGAAAGTTATTTTGGGCAGATGCTTCAGGGGGAAATCCATCAAAAGATCTAAGCAACTAGAGATAGATGACTGACAACCCACAAGTTTGCTGAAGCCATCAAAGCAATTTCACCCAGTCCCAATTTCTTTTTTTCTTCTCAAGACTTTTTGTAAGAAATTTATCCCACTTTTATAAGTACAAGATTTGGTATAGACATAGTTTTCAATAGGTTGTTTCAATGAGTTTGTAATTTAATATACTTTGGTTTTATTCAGTGATGGTTTGTTGGGCATTTATTGGTGTAAACCACTACTAGTCTTTAAGATTCAGCAGTATATGTATTTAATCAATAAACAAATACATCAGAAGGCACAAAAGAATTGCATACTATAGGGCCGCCTTTTGCAATTTGTTGTGGCTTCTAGATGAATTGGGACAATCCAGATATGAAAGGTCAACATGCTGGATGAGCATTTGGGGAACTGTCCAACAGGGGACCAGGTTGAAGAACATTGTTCCAAGACATTAGTACTTGAACCTCAGGGTAGGGTAGGGTAGGGTACGGTAGGATAAGATAGAGTAGGATAAGATAGAGTAGGGTAGGGTAGGGTAGGGTAGGGTAGGGTAGGGTAGGGTAGGGTAGGGTAGAGTAGAGTAGAGTAGAGTAGAGTAGAGTAGAGTAGAGTAGAGTAGAGTAGAACAGAACAGAACAGAACAGAACAGAACAGAACAGAACAGAACAGAACAGAACAGAACAGAACAGAACAGAACAGAATAGAATAGAATAGAATAGAATAGAATCTGGAAGGGACTTTGGAAGTCTTGCATGCGTGGCAGAGACCCGAAGACTAGTTGGCCGGCGGGAGGTGCGTGCGCATGCACGGTGCAACTGAACTGGGGCAACGGCTCGTGTGCCATCAGAGAGGGCACTGCGTGCCACCACTGGCACACATGCCATAGGTTCGCCATCACTGGACTAGACCTGCCCTTTTATATCCAGTGAAGTTAGTCATAGGTAAAAGACACAGGACAGCAGTATGAATAACGTATAACTTGAATAACTTAGCTGCCAAACGGAAAGTCTTTGCTTCCTAATTTTTGCACTATTCTAATTGCATTAGTAAAATAAGCATTAAGTTAAAAGCTTATTTAGAAGTACGCTTGGTGTTAGACTTCACTCATTGTTACTATCCTACCATCAGGGATCTACGATCACATTACATTTCCTTTTTGGCATAATGAGAAATCTACTGATCAAGAGGGATGTCTTATTTTCAGATAAACTTGAATTCTGCTATCATGTGTATTTCTAGAAATAATAAGGGAAGCAGCAGCAGATGGCAGCACCGTCTTCAATTCCCTACCTAGACTTTTTTTTTAAAAGACTCTGACTGAAAACAGAGTCTGTTCCATTACCAGTATTACTCTTTGCTTGCTTAAAAAAAATAAACAGAAGAAGGTCTTCTCACATAGAAGTCCTGCAAAGGTCTCCCCAGTAAAAACCATGGTTCTCTTTGGACATGTTGAGCCTACTTAATTAAGAGTTAATTAACTTTTTCGGGAAGTTCACACATTATCATAAATTCAATGTATAGGTTGGATTTGTTTCTTTATTTACAATATTTGCAAATTGCCCAATCATCTGAAGTCAAGAGCCAGCGCTGTCCGAAGAAGACGTCTCCATGGTCATGTAGCCAGCATGACTAAACACCAAAGGCGCACAGAACGCTGTTGCCTTCCCACCAAAGATGGTCCCTATTTTTCTACTTGCATTTTTTACGTGCTTTCGAACTGCTAGGTTGGCAGAAGCTAGGAAAAGTCACAGGACCTCACCCCGTTTCGCGGCACTAGGAATTCGAACCGCTGAACTGCCGAACTTTCGATCAACAAACTCAGCATCTTAGCCACTGAGCCACTGCGTCCCTGTCCTCTTTCTTTACTGCTTCTTTTTTTTCTTTTTTCTTTTTTATTTGATATATATGCCGCCCTTCTCCAGAGACTCAGGGCGGCTTACAATGCGTTAAGCAATAGCCTTCATACTTTTGTATATTTATACAAAGTCAGCTTATTGCCCCCACAAACTGGGTCCTCAATTTACCTACCTTAGAAAGGATGGAAGGCTGAGTCAACCTTGAGCCTGGGGAGATTCGAACTTACAGTAATTGCAGACAGCTGGTGTTAATCACAATGCTATCAGTCTGCTGAGCCACCAGGCCCTTTTCTTCATCTTAATCATTAGTTTCTCTTAGCTTTTTTCTTTTTTCTTTAAAGAATAATAATTAATAAAAGTTTTCTTAATGAAGAGGGGGAAAAAAAGAATAGAGCACCACAGACATTCAAAGGACGGTTCTCCTCCTGATCTATATGTCAACCGCCAAATTCTCAGCAACAGTCATGGTGACTAGGAAATTCTCAAGAGTTGAAGGACAGGCAGTCAAACTGCAGGCGGCAACAACGGAGGAGAGGAAGGCAGGGAGTGGGTTGCTTTGAAAGAGGAAAGAAGTGACTAAACCTTCCCGGATGACAGTAACAAGTCCCAGCTGTCTACATTCATCAACCCTGCATGTCAGATAATCATCACTCTGAAAAACCAGAGAGACTCCAGGGTGCCAGGCATCCCATTAAAATCAGAGGAAGAGAAACATCTATCCCTACCCTTCCTCACTGACATTATCTGTTGTTGTTAGTTGCGAAGTCGTGTCCGACCCATTGCGACCCCATGGACAACGTTCCTCCAGGCCTTCCTGTCCTCTACCATCCTCTGGAGTCCATTGAAGCTTATGCTGACTGCTTCAGTGACTCCATCCAGCCACCTCAATCTCTGTTATCCCCTTCTTCTTTCGCCCTCAATCGTTCCCAGCATTAGACTCTTCTCCAGGGAGTCCTTCCTTCTCATTAGGTGGCCAAAGGATCTGAGTTTCATCTTCAGGATCTGGCCTCCTAAAGAACAGTCAGGGTTGATCTCCTCTAGGACTGACCAGTTTGATCGCCTTGCAGTCCAAGGGACTCGCAGGAGTCTTCTCCAGCCCCAGAGTTCAAAGGCCTCAATTTTTTGGCGCTCAGCCTTCCTTATGGTCCAACTTTCACAACCATACATTGCAACTGGGAAAACCATAGCCTTGACTATACACACTTTTGACATTATCTGGTACCACTAAACACACACACACACACACACACACACACACACACACACACACAAAATTCACATCCCAGCAAGGACTGGTGTCTACCTTTGCAACTCAGCAGATGCTCAGAAGACCACAAAGAAAAAAGAGATGAGCCAGATTCAAATATGATAGAAATTATCCAGGGAGGAGCTTAAGGAGCTGTTGGAAGCGCTAGAGAGCAAGAATACTCCACCTGTGTTGGACTACAACTCCTAACCTCCCCATCAAACGGTACAGGTAGTCCTCGATTTATGACCACAATTGAGCCCGGCATTTCTGTTGCTAAGTGAGACAATTGTTAAGTGAGTTTTGTCCCCGTTTTACGACCTTTCTTGTCATGGTGTTAAGTGAATCCGGCTTCCCCCGTTGATTTTGCCCGTCAGAAGGTTGCAAAGGGTGATCACATGATCCTGGGATGCTGCAACCTTCATCAATACATGCCAGTTGCCAAGAATCTGAATTCTGATCATGTTGACGATGGGAATCCTGCAACGGTCGTAATGGTGGAAAACAGCCCTAACTTACTTTTTTAAAGTGCCGTTGTAACTTTGGTCACTAAATGAATTCTAAATTGAGAACTGTCTGTATTCTGCTCGTGGGGAGTTGAAACCCAACGTATCTGAGAGCACCGGGCTATTTATTCCAGCAATCCCACCTCAGTTTAGCTTGCTCTACATGATCAAGGCAAGAAAGAGGAGGAGAGGGAAGGGCAAGGGAGGGAAGGCAAAGGAAGGGGAGGGCAAGGGAGGGAAGGGAAGGGCAAGGGAGGGAAGGGCAAGGGAGGGCAAGGGAGGGGAGGGGGAGGGGATGGCAAGGAAGGGAAGGGGTGGACAAGGAAGGGGAGGGGAGGGGAAGGGTGGGAAGGCAAGGGGAGGGGAGGGAAGGTCAAGGGAGGCAAGGGGAGGGGAGGATAAGGGAGGGGAGGGCAAGGGAGGGGAGGGCAAGGAAGGGCAGGCGAGGGGAGGGAAAGGGAGGGAAGGGCAAGGAAGGGAACTGGTGGACAAGGAAGGGAAGGGGAGGGGAGAGCAAGAAAGGGAAGACAAGGGAGAGAAAGGAAGGGGAGGGGAGGGCAAGGGATGGAAGAGAGGGGAGGGGAGGGAAGGGGAGGGCAAGGGAGGGCAAGGGGAGGGGAGGAAAAACTTCATGCATATAGCTTCCCTTCTTGTGCACCAATGCCTTGGAAAGAAAGGCAAAATAAACATGAAATAACGGAGAGGCAGCCCAGACCAAGAGCCTGGTGACATCTCTGGAGGAAAAGCCCTGATGTTAAACAGGCCAGTGCCAGGTTCTTGGAGTTCATTAGCCTGCCTGTCTCCTATCTTCTGGGTGAGAACAGTCACTCTCTGAAACGGCTGGGGCAACGGCACATATTCCCCCGATAGGCTTTGTAAGTGCAGGAAGGTCAAAAGGACAGTTCCTCTGAACATCATGAGAGGGATGCTTGCATCCATTTATTTTCCTACGTGACCTGCCTCTTTTAAACGTTCAGACCTAACGGGCAGTAGAGCCTGCCAAATAACGTGCCAACAAACCAAACTTTTCTTGTGGTAAAAAAAAAGCTTCTGGGCTTTTCAGTTTCCTTCTTGCACAGTGAATTTTACAACTGATCCTTTGAGAAAAGGCGCTTTTCTTTTTTCTTTTTGTGAGCTACAGAGGTGGATGATACATGAAAAAGCATCCCGAACAGCGGTTAGTTTCACTTTTTGTTACCGCCAGTTCACCGCGCACGCATCTTTTATGCATGCACCTTCCGTGCATGCACCTGGCCTCAAAAACATGCCTAAATAAGACAGCATAGAGCCGGGAAGGGTGGGGGTGGGGCCACCCACCATTTCCCCTACTGGTTTGCCCGAACCGGTCTGAACCGGCTGAATACCACCTCTGATCCCAAAAGCTCATTGTGTAAACTTTTTCTTCATTTACCTCCACCAGAACTTTACTTAAAGAATTGTCACATAAATATTTTGTTTCGGAAAAATGTCACCCAGGATATTGGCATCCCTGTGCCTTGTAACCACGATGCCCAGTCAGTTAGTTTTATTCCTGGTTTGTGACTGTGGCTTACCCATGTTTCCCCGAAAATAAGACCCTGTCTTATTAATTTTTTGTTTGAACCTCGAAATAAGCGCTTGGCCTTATTTTTGGGGAGGTCTTATTATTTTGGGGCGTGTGGAACAAGATGGGGCTCCTCTTGCCGTCTTACCTGATTTCCAGCTCTGCATTTAAATATTTTTGGGGAGGGATTATATTCGGGGGGGGGCTTATTTTAGTGCATGCGCTCAAAAGCCCGATTGGGCTTATTATCAGGGGATGTCTTATTTTCAGGGAAACAGGGTATTAAGAAAGAAACCAGCAAGAGTTCAATGAAAATGAGGTGGGGTTTTAGAAGGCATACATTGAGGGTGAAGGTATCATCCACACCTAGAGAGGGGGTGAATCCCAAGATCTATATACATACAGGTAGTCCTTGACTTACAATCATTTAGGGACCGTTTGAAGTTACTTTTAAAAAGTGACTTATGACCAGTTTTCACACTTACGACCATTGCATGGTCACGTGATCAAAATTTGGATGCTTCAGCCTCGGTGGCGCAGTGGTTAGAGTGCAGTACTGCAGGTTACTTCTGCCGACTGCCTGCTGCAGTTCAGCAGTTCAAATCTCACCAGGGCTCAAGGTTGACTCAGCCTCCCATCCTTCTGAAGTGGGTACCCATTCTGAAGTGGGTAAAATGAAGACCCAGATCGTTGGGGAAAATAGACTGACTCTGTAAACCGCTTAGAGAGGGCTGTAAAAGCACTGTACAGCGGTATATAAGTCTAAGTGCTATTGCTTGGCAACTTTTATGACAGTGTTTATGGCAGTTGCACATGTGATTCCATTTTCAACCTTTCCAGCTGGCTTCTGCCAGGGAAAGTCAATGGGGGAAACCAGATTTCCTTGATTCCATGATTCATTTAATAACTGCAGTCATTCGCATAATGACTGTGGCCCTAAAGATCATAAAATGGGGCAAAACTCACTTAACTGCCTTGCTTAACAATGCAAACTTTGGGCTCCATTGTGGTCATATGTCGAAGTCTACCAGTAGAGCAGCTCCCTCTATATTAAACCATCCATGAGACATTAGATATACTTATTGGCAGAGACATCCTAGACTCAGTGAGTCTATCAAAATGTACACAGTTGGCTTTCCTGCCTTTGGGTCCCTTTCTGGTTTTATCCTCCACATGTCACTCCACCGTTCAGTTGCCCCAAAATGAGGAACTGATGTAGCAAGTCTAATGTGAGATTCAAGACAGAATATCAGGATGATTGACCATCCAGTAGATTCACTGAGCATTGAAATGGAGTCAGCTATGAATGAGTTGGGCAGCTGTATAGTTGGGCTGTAGATAGAAATAGATAGATAGATAGATAGATAGATAGATAGATAGATAGATAGATAGATAGATAGATAGATAGATAGATAGATAGATAGATAGATAGATAGATAGATAGATGATAGACAGACAGACAGACAGAGATTACAGAGAGGATAGGTGGATGGATGGATGGATGGATTGATAGATGAGAGAGAGAGAAGAGATAGAGAAATAGATAGATAGATGATGGATAGATGGATGGATGGATGGATGGATGGATGGATGGATGGATGGATGGATGGATAGACAGACAGACAGACAGAGATTACAGAGATGATAGGTAGATGGATGGATTGATAGATGAAAGAGAGAGAGAGAAAAGAAACAGAGACAGAGACAGACAGACAGATAGAGGTAGGTAGGTAGGTAGGTAGGTATTTTTACCCAACATTGCTTGGGAAATCTCCTTTTTAAGTCATGCTTTTTTTTTCCTGTTTTGCTCTTGCCTTCATATGCAGCAACCTTATCCAAAAGGAAAAAAAAAATATTTTCCTTCCAGATTACATAATGCGGTCATCTGTTTTGGTAATGTCCAGGGCTTTTGAGCCCTTCTCCTCCCACCCAAGGCAACTGTCCATATTGATAAGTCAGCATTTGTTCTTTGAGGTCAATCCCACATTTCCCTCCCTGCATTTAAGGAGAAAGCTAACTGCCACTTTGAAGCGGAGCAGAAGCAGCACTTCATCTCATGCAATGGAACAGATTCAGTGGCAGGGAACAGGACTTAAGGGATCCTGAAGCATGCTTCGGTTTTTCCAAACACGTTTTTGCATCTAGCAGCAAAAATATCAAACACAAAACTGCCCTATTTGATACAGTGCTACATTTCCTGCTCAATAGATGCTTAGTTCTATATTTATCACTTTCTATGGTTCATCAGAATGGAGCTTTGATTTATTATTTAACCCCAAAGTAGTATTGCTAGGCCTAATGTCAAGCCCAAGAAATCAGGAGGGAGTCCAAGAAGTTCAAATGAATATATAGATTTAACCAGTGGTGAAATCCAATTTTTTTTACTACCGGTTCTGTGGGCGTGGCTTGGTGGGCATGGCAGGGGAAGGATACTGCAAAATCTCCATTCCCTCCCTACTCCTGGGGGAAGGATATTGCAAAATCTCCATTCCCACCCAGCCAGAGGTGGCATTTTCTGGTTCTCCAAACTGCTCAAAATTTCCACTACCGGTTCTCCACAACCTGTCAGAACCTGCTGGATTTCACCCCTGGATTTAACCCAAGCTTAAAGCTCTCTACAAGAATCTGAACTACTAACGGTCAAAGAAAATTGCTGGCAGATAAGAGTCAACAGAATTCAAGATGGGCTACACTCAGATCTATTGTGTGTACAATGGAACTTGAGACTGATGATGCCTTTGGACCCTCTCTCTGGGGCTCAGCCTGGTCATCTCCTACATCCAGTCAATAGATACAGAATTAAGCAGTCGGGATGGCAAAGCCTCCCTCTTGGGCATGGCCAACACTCCAGATAGAGTCAGAACCAAATGTCCATCAAAGACAACAAGACCCCCCTCTCAAATCACACTGCAATAATCTTGCCTGAGTATCTCCAAAGCATCAATGATATATTGAATATACCCGAGTTACCTCTCAATGCATTCTTCTTATATCGGAGAAGTATGCTGAACGTAATTACAGTCTACTTCATTCAAAATAAAACACACAAACACATTATTTATTTGCTTAGCTACCATTGTCACACATAAAGAGTGAGAACAACATATTTTTTTTTCTAAAAAAAATTTGATTTATATGCCGCCCTTCTCCGGAGACTCAGGGCGGCTTACAATGCGTTAAGCAATAGCCTTCATCCTTTTATATATTTATACAAAGTCAGCTTATTGCCCCCACAATCTGGGCCCTCATTTTACCTACCTTAGAAAGGATGGAAGGCTGAGTCAACCTTGAGCCTTGGCGAGATTCGAACCTGCAGTAATTGCAGGCAGCTGGTCTTAATAACCAGCTTAATAACAGGGTGCCTTAGACCACTGTACTACCACCCAAATTTGCCACCCAAATAACAAAATATAAATTAAGAAATCATGAAAACCCATGATTACTGGGACTGAACTGGCCTAGGTTAACATACTGTACATCTCAAAGAACCTTTAGAGTAGACATTCCATCAGGAAACCAAATAAGATGGGAGGAAAAAACAGGTGCTAATAACATATGCACTACATTGAAAAATTCACAATGGTCTGAAAAAACCGTGTATTCATAGAACATAGAATAACAGAATAACAGAGTTGGAAAGGACTTGGAGATTTTCTAGTCCAACCTCCTGCTCAAGGCTGGAGTCTCAGACAATCCCAATCAAAGGGTGGTCCAGTCTGTTTTTGAAAACCTCTAACTAAAGAATCAAAAATATCAGCTGCCCTAATACTCCCGTTTCTTCCCAGAATAGCCTCCTCTATTGTATGAAGGATCCTATCAGAGAAAAGATGGGATTGTAGATGTGAGGAACATTAAACAATGCCTGAAACTTTGTCAAGCTATTCTAGTTGGCTGGCTTAACATATTTTTTTTAACATATTTTTTAAATATTTTTAATTGGTTTGTTATTTTAAATTGGGGCCAAATTAATATATATCCTTTTAATTGTTTTTAATGTTTGTATTGTATGTTTTTATCTGGCTGTACACCGCCCTGAGTCCCTCGGGAGAAGGTGCGGTATATAAATTCGAAATAAAATAAAAAAATAAAAATAGTTACCATAATGTCATCTTTCCGGTATTATGCCCTGAGAACTGAGATGCTTTTCTGGACTTATGACATCATCCCTTCCTTAGAGCTTCTGGTACATCCTCCTGTCCTATGATCCATTTAAACCTAATCCCAAGGCCAGCTACTCTGTCATTTTGGATTATTATTATTATTATTATTATTATTATTATTATTATTATTATTATTATTATTATTATTATTATTATTATTATTATTATTATTATGGCTAAGAATTGTGGTTGGAGTTGCTTAAAATGCACCTCCTAGTAGTAGATGTGTATCTTGTGGATCCATTTCCAGAAGAAGGGGCACAAACCACAGGAAGGCAGGTTTTCCAAAAGTACCTCTTTCTCTCAGCTTAGATGGACTTTAAGTGTGAGAGCCTTGGTAGTACAGTGGTCTAAGGCACCCTGTTATTAAGCTGGTTATTAAGACCAGCTGCCTGCAATTACTGCAGGTTCGAATCTCGCCAAGGCTCAAGGTTGACTCAGCCTTCCATCCTTTCTAAGGTAGGTAAATTGAGGACCCAGTTTGTGGGGGCAATAAGCTGACTTTGTATAAATATACAAAAGTATGAAGGCTATTGCTTAGCGCATTGTAAGCCGCCCTGAGACTCCAGAGAAGGGCGGCATATAAATCAAATTAAAAAAAAAAGTGTTGAGTTTCTGAGCATTACCAATGCATCTTGGGTTGATCCATATCCCTCCCCTGCAAAACAGCCCTTTCTTAGCTCTACTAAGAGGCCATTCCTTGCAAACAGAGAGAAGAACAAGGCTTTTCGTTGTCCTTTTCATCCCTAATGGCCATTTCCCCCTGAAGCTTATGTTGCCCTTTCTTGGCTGGCTGAAAGTATCAACTGTGCTATGCAGAAGGCGTCAAGGGCCACCAATAGAAGGGAAGAAGATAGACGAGGTAAATACGGGAAGTTAGTTAAGGAAGAAGCATTTTTTTCACATCCATAAATTGACTTTTGCTTTCCTCTTTTGAAAAAATTAAATTTAACTCCTTCACCCCAAATCATTGCTGTTGTGGTTGTCATTAGTTGGACCACCACATGCATGTTCTGGTCCAGAGCAGAGCCCAGAAGAAAGAAGGCAAGAGACAACCTTTTCCTTGCTCAACAAACAAACAAATCTGAAATGTCCAGATTTGTTCATTCAAAGATGCTTTAAAGATAGATAGAAGATAGATAGATAGATAGATAGATAGATAGATAGATAGATAGATAGATAGATAGATAGATAGATGATAATATAGATAAATAGATATATAAAAATATATGATAGAGAAAGATAGATGATTAGATAGATGATAGATAAAGATAGATGGATAGATAGATGATAATATAGATAAATAGATATATAAAAATATATGATAGATAGATGATTAGATAGATGATTAGATAGATAATAGATGATATATAGATGATTAGATAATGATTAGATAGATGATAAATGATTAGATAATGATTAGCTAGATGATAGATAAAGATAGATGGATAGATAGATAGATGATAATATAGATAAATAGATATATAAAAATATATGATATAGATGATTAGATAGATAATAGATGATATATAGATGATTAGATAATGATTAGATGATAAATGATTAGATAATGATTAGATAGATGATAGATAAAGATAGATGGATAGATAGATGATAATATAGATAAATAGATATATAAAAATATATGATAGAGATAGATGATTAGATAGATTAAATAGATAATAGATGATATATAGATGATTAGATAATGATTAGATGATAAAGATAGATGGATAGATAGATAGATAGATAGATAGATAGATAGATAGATAGATAGATAGATTTGTTCATTCAAAGATGCTTTAAACCTTTGCATCCTAGACTATCCCAAAATGACAGCTGCCCTTTTTCCTGTACAGTGTTCTGTTTCTTTAGGACCGGGCACGTATTTTTACAGGCATATCAGATCTCACATATCCATCATGCCAAACACCTGCAAATAGGACCGGGTGATGTATATTTTTGTTTCCCAGCAGAACTGATAAGAACATATAAACACGGAGGCATGGTTGAGTGTGTGTGAGTGTTATGTGTTTGTTTATTTCTTTGTGGAATCCTTTGTGCTCTCCGAGCTTGTTTATTTGTTTGCAGACGCTTCATTACCCAACTAGGTTACATCATCAGTGCTAGTGATCAGTTCTAGCACTGATATTACCTAATTGGTGCTCCTGAAACCATTTTCAGGGAGCCTCCAAATTACCAGCCTGTCTAAAACACTGCACCTCCCAATTCTAGGTTAAAGATGCAGGATCAAAAGAAATCATGATGAGGTGATAGGAGGTTCTGCAAAACTAGATCTGTTCTTCAATTCCAAGTTATCCATTGGAGACATCAAGACGGTTTCAACCCCAAACTCACAAGATCTAAACCTTGAATCAAGTAATCAAGTCAGATTTCAACTGAAAGCAGAATGTTTCTGTCTCCGCCATTGCTTCTTAATCATCTCACCAGACAATGATCAGATTTGACACATGCTATCTATATATCTCTATCTTTATCTATTTAACACTATGTATATCTATATCTATATCTATCTATATATCTATATCTCTCTATTTCATACTATGTATATGCGTATGTGTATGTAGAATAGAAGAATAAGAAGAGAATAGACTAACAGAGTTCGAAGGGACCTTGGAGGTCTTCTAGTCCAACCCCCTGCTCAGGCAGGAAGCCCTACACCACTTCAGACAAATGTATATGTATCAAATCATATTTATTTAAGGGCTGTCTCAAATACCTCAAGCACATTTCTGCAGTCTTTCAATGCGATTAATGAAGTGTAATCTGCTTGTTGGCTATTAAACTTCTCTTCTCTCTTCCACACTGAGCAACAGGAAATTGTGGTCACTGGTCCTGCAGCAAACTTTCCATTCGCCTTGACATTCCTGATGCCATACCAGAAAAGATCAGTTTAAAAGGAAAATTTGAAGAAGGGGGGGAAAATAAGACTGGCCCGCACAGTCATTTCCACCGGTCTCTCTCACGCACAAAACCTCAAGAAGTTGATCCTGATTCATTCTAGCTAGACCACTTGATGTGCAAGGGTAGCCGTCTCCTCCTTTTTCTCTTGCAAGCAAACAAACCAGCTGTCCAATGAAAATCCTTAAGAGTCCTTACTTGCTAGAAGCCGTCTGTTTTGTGAAAAGGGAGCAATTACTAAGACCTAACATAAAACCACCAATCAAAGTTTATTCATCTGGAACTTTCTGGCAGGGAGCCGGGCTTTCGGCTCAAAGCAAACGCTCAAAGATTAGTCACCCAAATATCTATAACAGATCAAGAGGCCTGCTGAGTGAGCCTACAACGCCTTTTAATTCTCTAATCTTCTAATAAAAAAGGGAGATGTTTCACGGAAAATACACATTTGATCATCAGAGGGATAGTTAGATAACCGATTTATTACCACAGCAGATGATAGCATCTAGTGGATATGGAATTATCCTCCAAAGTGTTGTGGCTCCGTTACCTGAGCCTGTGTCATTGGCAGGAGAGGACTCCGAGAGTGAAGGAGAGGAGTTGGCAAGGCCTCCCTCTCCAGGACCCTCCTCTCTGGCAATGCCTTTGGTGTCCACCGAAGGGCAAGAGATAGGGCCGGGGCCAAGCACATCCACGCAGCCACAGATGGACAGTGATGAGGGTAATGAGTCTTGGCTGGATCCACGCCAGCGTCGCAGAGATAAGCGCGCGCAAGAGATTAGGCTGAGTCACTGGACCACACCCCACAGGATATAAAAAGGAGCTTGGTGGCCAGTCAAACCTTGTGACGAACAAAGCTGAAAGCTTCTACGCCATTCTGCATTGCTGGACTTTTTGCTATAGACTTTGCTGGATTATCTCTGGACTTGATTAACTCCGTAATTATTGAGCTGTTTCTTTTGATGTATCAGAAGTGGGGAGAAGTTATCTCTCCTCTTCGTAAATAATAAACTCTTGGCAGGCAGCCACTAGGCTGTTGCCAAGTTCCATTATCATAAGGAAAAGGATTTTGCCAGCTGGTTTGGTCTTTAACTCTTGAACGTCTGTTGGTGTGTGTGCGTGTGGTTGGGGACAGAACACAAAGCTGATAAGTCCTTTGGTGGGAAAACCCCTAGTTCAGTGATGAAATCCAATTTTTTTTACTACTGGTTCTATGGGCGTGGCTTGGTGGGTGTGGCTTGGTGGGCGTGGCAGGGGAAGGATACTGCAAAATCTCCATTCCCACCCCACTCCAGGGGAAAGATATTGCAAAATCTCCATTCCCACCCCACTCTGGGTCTAGCCAGAGATGGTATTTGCCGGTTCTCCAAACTGCTCAAAATTTCCGCTACCGGTTCTCCAGAACCTGTCAGAACCTGCTGGATTTCACCCCTGTCCTAGTTGTAGACTAAATCTGACACACAAAAACACATCCCGGAAGAAGGTAATGGTAAAATATTCTATATTGTTACCAAAGAACCCTACAGAAATGTATCCGTTAAGTCACCAAGAATCAATCACAACCTAAGGAAGGAACTGATACCTATCTAATCTACATGAATGCAATGGTTTGGAGATTGATCAAATCTTCAGTTTGACACCCAAGGCAGGCTGGAATTTAGCGAGTAGCAAAAAATCACACCTCTACTCCACCCCACTTCAATCTCTTAACCTGCAGTAGGAGAAAAGATTTCATAATATCCATCTCCTAGGATTGTCATTTATACCCCAACAAGGGTAAGACATGAAAAGCATTTGAAAGGTTATATAGAAAGCTGTCTATTTTACTGTTACAATCTCCTCCAAGAACCGGGGAATAGTCTGGTTTATTCTTAATAGAATTTAAGTCATATAGTATTCTTAACTATGGCTTCTGTAAACATGTCACAACTATGATTGGCTGTGTTCATACAATATCATCAGAGCCGAGGTGGTGCAGTAGTTATAGTACTGCAGGCTACTTCAGCTGACTGCTAGCTGCAGTTCAGCAGATCGAATCTCACCAGGCTCAAGGTTGACTCAGCCTCCCATCCTTCCGAGGTGGGTAAAATGAGGACCCAAATTGTTGGGGGCAATATGCTAACTCTGTAAACCGCTTAAAGAGGGCTGTAAAGCACTATGAAGTGGTATATAAGTCTAAGTGCTATTGCTATTGCTATGTAAGGCACTATGAAGCAGTATATTAGTGTAAATGCTATTTCTATGTAAAGCACTATGAAGTGTTATATAAGTCTAAGTGCTATTGCTATTGCTATCATTGTTTAACAACACCATAATCCCTTGCCAGGTGGAGTCTGGGCAACTGAATGGAGCTAGCAGAGTATTTACTGGCCGGATGCCTTTCCTGACACCAATGCAGAGATTTGTTCAGCAGATATATTCTCATTGTGCTCAGAGAGAGAAATATCTGTCTCTACCTAGGATCGAACTCACAGCCTCCCGATTGTGAGGGGAGAACTCCACCTCTAGGCCACCGCACCACTCCTGTATTCATACAATATGATGAATCAAAACCAAACAAACCATGCTATGGCTTTGCATGATGTGGGAACGCCACCAGACTGCCCTAGGAACAAAAAGAGGGAGGATCAAATGTGCACTCTGCCATTAAATTAAACCGGTGATGCCCCCTCCTCTCTTTGCTCCTTGCTCACCCAAAATTGTTGTGAATCGTGATTTACATGAAAGAATAAATACCATTTGCAAAACAAAAAACAAAAAAAACCCCTGAAATCTGTTGCTCCTAACACTAGCAATTACAGCCTTACATTCAAGACGAAGAAAGCAAACTCTCACATTCAATTGCCTAATTAACTTTCAAGAGAAGCCGGAATTTCTGTGCACCATTTTTTGAAACGTTTCTTCAGCCTTCCTTCCTGGAAATCAGGTAAGACGGCAAGAGGAGCCCCATCTTGCTCCACGCGCCCCAAAATAATAAGACCTCCCTAAAAATAAGGCCAATCGCTTATTTTGGGGTTCAAAAAAATATAAGACAGGGTCTTATTTTCAGGGAAACACGGTAGGAGAAGAAGATGGGGATGCTGGTTAGGAATAAATAATCCAATCCAGACAGAGGATATCAAGTTGAATTCAAAAAACAAAACCCTGCTATACTGCAGCTTCATAAATGCTCAATAGCACTATATTTGCATATTAGTCATAAAGCAAAACGAAAGAGTAGACCCAACAGCTGCTTCTACAGCTAGCAGCAAACCTGATGGGCGGCCTCTCGTCCTTTATTGCAAGCCTCCCCTCCTCCCCACCCTCGAGTAATTTTCTGACACACAACACGTAATCCAATTTATGGAAACCATTGCCACGAGATGCGATTACTGTGGTTGGTTTTTCTAAAAATTATCTTTGTTAAAAATACATGAAAGGTTGGACGTGACTAATAACCACAACCTGTAGAGAGAAATGCACACACACAAAAAAAATCTTCTCTGTATGCAGACACTACATTTGAGAGCAATATTAGCCAGGGTCAAAAGCAACAGCAGGCCCAGGATTATGGGACCTGAAATCCAGCATAGATGGAAAGGCACCACGCTCGACTCATAAACAACTCACTTTTTAAAGCAACATGGGCTTTTGACCTAAGAGATTAGCCGAGCAATAATATGCATCCTCTAAGAAAAACCCAAATTACAGAACTAACCTGCTTCTTGGTAAACTAGAAAAAAAAGTGGGATAGATAGCATCACCATCAGATAGATTTGTAACTGGCTGGCAAACAATACTCAACGAGTAGTCCTCAATGATACTACATCTACATGGAGGGAAGTAAGCAGTGGGGTACCACAAGGTTCCGTCTTAGGCCCAATATTCTTCAATATTTTCATAAATGACTTAGATGAGGGAATAGAAGGGGAATTTACCAAATTTGCGGATGATACGAAGCTGGCAGGAGTGGCCAACCCCTAGATGATAGGGTGTTGTACTAAATGACCTACAACTCTGTTAATCTGTAATCAGATCCGGGAGGGGAAAAGCTTGCTCTGCTTCTCTACATCATTGCAAAATCTCAGTTCCTTAAACCTTGCACTTTAATTATGATCAGTGCCCTCCAGGTCCCCCCCACCCCAAAAAAAAGCTAGGTCAATGAACTCCCCAACTGAAAATGAAAAGGCTAAGCAACATATCCCAACTGACCGCTATTGCTGATCTAGAAAAAGTTTGCCTACCCTTGTTTTCAAAGGAGTTCAATTCTCTCAGATTTGCTCTTATGTCTTATTGTGATGCAACGAGCCAAAAGAAGAGCACGTTGGGGTCATTGAAACACAAATTTCTTCATTCTCAAAACATACGAGAACCGTACAGAGTTCTTCATGTGACTTGGGAGGCATCTGATGTGCTTCAAGCAAAGTGGGTGGATAGGGAAAACGTCTCATCCAACATCAATGCAAAAAGCAGATCAAAGCCACCTGCTGCTGAAGCTAAAAAGACCAGAGTAAAAAGACCAACTGGGAGCTCTACTGTAAGTATTTATTTAAAACATTTTCCGTTCTGCCCTTTGGTTTGATATTTCAAAGTCTACTTATAATTAGTCACAAAACACAACCAACTGCCGCTAATAGCAAAGTATCAAGGACACTTTGAACAGCAAGAAGCTTTGAGGGTAGCCATCCCATCAGCTACTTCTCTGAAGACTCTTGCAATAAAATAACGCACATCAATTTGTCCATAAAAGACACCGTTAAAACAAGACACAAGCCCTAAGCAACTCATCGTGTGGAAAGCTAAATGTACGTTTCCAGTGGGCCTCACTATGCTCTATATCAGTGTTTCTGATGCTCTATATGCTCTATATCAGTGGCTATGCTCTATATCAGTGTTTCTCAACCTTGGAAGCTTGAAGATGGGTGGACTTCAACTCCCATGCTATGCTCTATATCAGTGTTTCTCAACCTTGGAAGCTTGAAGATGGGTGGACTTCAACTCCCAGAATCCCCCAGCCAGCAGCGCTGGCTACCAAGGCTACCAACCTCAAGCTACCAAGGTTGAGAAACATTGCTCTATATATTCCACACTACTATCTCCATACAGGCATTGACCAGCCCAGAAGAAGAGTTGACTTCCTTCAAGGGAAGCATGGAACCAATAGCAGAAGACACAAAACTCTCACTGAGAACAGCCGGTTAAAATAGTAGACCAACTATTCCATCCATCAAAAACAGGTGTGAGCACTAAGGCCAGTTTCCTGCCGACGTTTTTGCCTGCAGTGAAGGCTTCTTCCTTCTGCCATCTTTCTCATTTCAGATGCCTAAAACACTACTAGCCCACCACTTTCCAAATCAGCAAATGTAGGAACTCTTATCCTTCAAAATGTCCAGAGGGACAACTAGGAGTTAACTGTGGCTAATGCTCAAAGATCCTTGATGCTAGGTGACCCAAATCCCAGCAAATGGACTCATGTCAATCGTGCTACACCAGACCCGTTCAAGCCATCCAGAGGCACCCCAAACTGCAAGATGGACAGCAAATAAATGTAACAACAACAACAACAACAACCCAGACTTAACAATTGTCAGTAAAAAAGTCAAAAAAAGTCTGGATAGTGGATGTGGCAGTGCCTGAAGACAGCAGAATAGAAGAGAAAGCACTGGTGAGGATAACACAATACAAACACCTGCAAATAGAAACAGAACGACTGTGGCAAAGGGAAGGAAGGGTAATAGGCACCTTAGGTGCAATCCCAAAACAACTGGAGCACCATTTGAACACCATCAGAACACTGCATCCAGTTTTGGTCACCACGCTATAAAAAAGATGTTGAGACTCTAGAAAAAGTGCAGAGAGGAGCAACAAAGATGATTAGGGGACTGGAGACTAAAACATATGAAGAATGGTTGCGGGAACTGGGCATGGCTAGTCTAGTGAAGAGAAGGACCAGGGGAAACAGGATAGCAGTCTTCCAAGACTTGAGGGGCTATCACAGAGAGGAAGGGGTCAAGCTATTTTCCAAGGGACCTGAAGACCAGATAAGGAATAATGGATGGAAACTGATCAAGGAGAGATTCAATCTAGAAATAAGGAGAAATTTTCTGACAGTGAGAATAATCAACCCATGGAACAGCTTGCCTTCGGAAATTGTGGAAGCTTCATCATTGGAGGCTTTCAAGGGGAGATTGCACTGCCATTTGTCAGCGATGGTATAGGCTCTCCTGGATGGGCAGGTGGTTGGACTAGATGACCTACAAGATCCCTTCCAACTCTGTTAACCTATCTAACTCACCAGCATTGACAAATTCTCCATCAGTCAATTGCAAAAACCAGCTGTACTCGGAACAGCTTCCATCCTGTGACAATATCTGTAACACCATCAAAACATACACATCTGCCTATGCCAGGTCCTTGGAAAAGGACTCGATAGGTAGGCAAAAATGCCAAACCCAGTCTGAACATCTGGCTGACGAACCATAACAACAACAACAATTTGCTAAAATTGCTTTTTAAGATATTTAAGATGCTTAAAATCTTTCAAGCCAATGAGGGATAACGTTCCCAAATGGTAAAGGTTTATTCATTCATTCGTCCAATTTCAAGATTGTCTGTCTTCATTCACAGAGCTGGTTGGAAAACAGTCATTCGCTCATTCATTGATGTTTAACTCAGTTCTCGAAGTTGCCAAGAAAGAGAGAGAGGGTCTTCCATGTGACGACACCCATCCTCAAGTAAAAAGACAGTCCTTCTTCCTTCAAACCAATTGCACAAAAGTCCCAAACCATGAATTAACCAGCTCAAACTATCTTCCAGCCATCACGCTACTGAAAGGAACTCCGGGCACACAAAGAGATAGTTCAGAAAGCAAAAATTTCAGAAAATAAAACCAACAGAGAATTTTAAAAAGGAAGAGCTGCTTCCTCGTGATTAAAGACCCAAAATAAATAAATAAAAATAAATAGAAGGAAATTAGTTTTGCGAGTGGTCATGTGCCTTTTTGTTCCTCAATCAATGGCTGAAGCTCAGTGATGGAAAATGGGGAAAAAAAACCCAAAACCTTACCGTTCCTTCAGAAGTAACGTTCTCAGCTAGATCCGTCAGAAAATCCATTTCTTCTTCAATTTTCATTTCCAGAGAGTCTGCAGGGAAAAAAAAAGAGAGAAAGAAATTCACGTGTCTTTTAATAATTGTTCCAGTGCATCAGTGTTAAAACAGCATAGATAGTGGTCCCTTCCTTTTCTGCCTACCCACACAGGTTTCCTTTTAGCTCATTCTGTAACTTCCTAATTCTTCCTATCCAGGGGTGGGCTTCAAAAATTTTAGCAAGGGGTTCTCTGCCTGGTTGCTGGGTGGGCGTGGCCTAGTCAGTCTCCTGAACCACAGCGGGAAGGGAACATTTTTGCCCACCCCAGGCTCCAGAGGCTTTTCTTGAGCCTCCGGGTGGGTGAAAATGGCCTCCCCAGGCTCCGGAGTCCCTCTGGAGGCTGGAAATAGGCCCATTTCTGGCCTTCCCAAACTTCCAGTAGGCCCATTTTTCACCCTCACCAAGCCTCTGTGCACGCCCTGAACTTATCTGCATCCAAAACCGGCCGTGTGGGGACTCCTGGGAGGGGAGAGGCAAGGTGGGCTGGGCTGGGCCAGCCAGAAGTGGGATTTAGGAGTTCTCCAAATTGCACAGAATCTTAGCTATAAGTTCTCCCGAACCCCTGCGAACCCCCAGCAACCCACCCCTGTTCCTATCTCATCCCACCCACCCACCCCAACCTGGCCCTGATTCCTGCATATTGCCTTGCAATAAAGCTGAGATGTTTGGTTCATTTGATGTCATTCTGAAACATCTCTTCTGTTCTCAACCAAAGAGGGCAACACCAAGAAGGGACAGAAACAGACAGACAGAAACTAGCCATTTCAAACTGGAATTGAGAAGGCAGGGGTGGAAAGGATTGGTTGAGTTGCTTCTCTCACACCACCTTTAAACCTGGTTGGTGTTTCTAAGGAGTAGATATTTCAGGCGATTTCAAAACTTGGATTGTTTGTTTTTTTTTTTTACTAGCCAAAGCTTTCTGATTCAATAAGATGGATTGTCTCATTGTAGGAAGGTGGGCTCTAAATCTACTGTATTGGAAAAAAACAGGAAACACTGATTTCTTTTCTAGTTTTCACTGAGAATTAGATTTGTTCAACAGGGAAACATGAAGCTCAAATACTTTGGCCACCTAATGAGAAGGAAGGGCTCACTGGAGAAGAGCCTAATGCTGGAAAAGACTGAGGGCAAAAGAAGAAGGGGACGACAGAGAACGAGGTGGCTGGATGGAGTCACTGAAGCAGTTGGCGTGAGCTTAAATGGACTCCAGAGGATGGTAGAGGACAGGAAGGCCTGGAGGAACATTGTCCATGGAGTCGCAATGGGCCGGACACGACTTCGCAACTAACAACAACAACAACAACAACAGGGACACAGAGAGAAACTAGACTTCTTGGAAAGCTGAATATCAGAACTTCTTTAAAGACCAAAGGGATATTAAGAAGGGGAAATTAAACCACAGGAAAGCCGCAGTTCATGCTTGCAGGTAAATCCATGCTATCAGACAAAGTTTTAGGTGATAGGGTCAATGGCACTCTGCGTAACTGAAGGCTCCACAAGAGATTCTGCTCACAGAAAGCAAACACTTTCCTTTCTTAGTCTTTTTTTCCTGATAATGCTAACATTCTCTGTGTTAAGA
This sequence comes from Pantherophis guttatus, assembly GCF_059756535.1. NCBI lineage: Eukaryota > Metazoa > Chordata > Lepidosauria > Squamata > Colubridae > Pantherophis > Pantherophis guttatus. The sequence continues at coordinate 12,082,145 of NC_142075.1, read as the reverse complement.
AGAACATTGATAACAGCATTAAAAATGCTTTGCCATTTCATACAGATTTGGCCAACTAATTAACCCTGAGCCACTGGCATTTCTGCTGCACATGAACACAATTTTTAAGATGCCACTCATAGGCAAAGAGCTGATTGCAGAAAATGTAGCGAGGAAATAATTTCCTCGCGACCTCTGAAAAACCAAAGTGAGGAACATGCTCGGTGGGACTCCCAACTCATATCAGCTTCAACCAGTACAAAGCAGCCAATCGCAGCCACGTAGCATCTTCTGATGTAAGGAATGAGTATTACATATCTAAGAGAACTGGTGCCAATTACACTGGTCCACAAGGACCAATGGTCACATCCACACAAAATGGGGCAGGTTCTTCCGAAGTGGCATCTTCCAGACGTGTTGGGAATGCAACTCCCAGAATACTCCAGCCAGCTTCGTCTTGCTGGGCATTTGGGAAACAGCAGCTCCAACACATCGGGAGGGCACCAAGTTGGGTGGAGTTGGACAAATCAATAATATCAGGCCAGATGATCTTCTGGTCTGGCAGTTGTCATGTGTTTACAATCTCATTTCTAAGGAAACCAAACTACAGACGTTTTTGTAGAGATGAAGAGTTTTTCCAGTTTCCATTTATCATGTGATACTTCAGCAAATAGTAACTTCGCTAGTGATTTGGTAACATTGGTTTGCTTAATATCTGTGAGCTGCTGAACCATCGTCTGCAAAGCAACTCAAAAAAGGTCTCATCAGCTCCCTAAGATTTAGAAAACATTAAACAACTAGTAAAGAGGAGGGTAGATTTGGGGCCTTAATAAGCAAAACCAATTTAAATTTCGAACAAACGTCTAGGAGTTTGGAACAAGCAGGCACTTCATTTCTGTCTTGTATTTCTGTCATGTAGCGAAGGGGTGGGGTGGGGGATTTGCAAAGGGAAGCTACTTTAGACGATCCAGAGCAACATTTTTGGCAGCTCTCAATGGCATCATCATCAACAACAACAACGGTTGTGGGGGAAAAGAGAGAATGAGAAGGGATTTGAGAATCGAGGGGGGGGGGAAGGAATGAGTTTGTAAGCCTTTGTGTTTGTTTTTGGTGCAAGAGTGGCTACGTCTCCTCAGAGTCACAGGGGAGAGCAGCATGCCTTGGCAAGAAAGAACAAGCTTAGCTTGAGCTCAGAACAAACAATGCATGCCTGGCACAAGACAGACCGCAAGCGAACGAAGAAGTCGTGGGTTGGATTTGACATCCCAGAGGGAGAGAAGGGGAGACGATACACTGGGCAATTCAAGGCAGCCCCCTCCCTCGCTTATTTTCCATTTCACGCATGTCTTTCTTGCCAAGTCACCTACGGTGAACAGACACACACACACACATACAGTTTCAGAATATATTTTTTTCTCATTCCCACCTTGAGGTCTCCGCATACACACACCTTTCTCAGTTGGCTCCTGATGCTCCCCACAGGTTCTCTGGCCCCCCGAGTCCATTTCTACTACCTAGATCACATGTGGACAGAAAACCCTCGCGTTTGCTGTGTTCCGGGCACAGTGGAGACTCCCGTTTAATCCTGTTTCTCCAGTTGCTCTGGAGCTTTCCTGAACTACGCAGTCTCAGCATCGTGGCTGGCAGCAGGTGCAAAGCAGGAAGTGCGCCTTAATTACAGGTGCCCATTCCCAGCCCCTCCCCTGCACCTTTGGTTTTAGCCTTCCCCACATATTCAGCGCAAAGCAGTTTTGAGGCCAAAGCTGCTTCCAGCAAACAGCACCTACTACACGTCCCACTACACATTTACTTTCAAGGCACTCTTGCTCTACGAAATCCAACAGCAAGACTACCAACAGGCCAGCCTTTCTTTCTTTCTTTCTTTCTTTCTTTCTTTCTTTCTTTCTTTCTTTCTTTCTTTCTTTCTTTCTTTCTTTCTTTCTTTTTCTTTCTTTCTTTCTCTCTTTCTTTCTTTCTTTTCTTTCTCTTTCTCTCTCTCTTTCTTTCTTTCTCTCTCTCTCTCTCTCTCTCTCTCTCTCTCTCTCTCATACACACACACACACACACACATATATATACACATATACCATGTTTTCCCCAAAATAAGACCCTGTCTTATATTTTTTTGAACCCTGAAATAAACACTTGGCCTTATTGTCATGCACTCAAAAGCCCGATTGGGCTTATTATCAGGGGATGTCTTATTTTATATATATTTCTATTAATTACATTTCTTAGTGCTTAATAAACATCGTGTTGTCTGGGTATTTAATATGCTTAGCAATACAGATTCCATTCTTACTCTCCACCCCTTTTTTCCAAGCACTAGTAAAATACGTTCCATGCTTGATAATATCTTCTGTCTTCAACAGGCCAGCCTTTCTGATGACATCTAAAAAGTTTAGACTGCATTTTTAAAAACAAAGGTTTTTTTATAACCATCCGGGAGCCGAGCAAGAAGCTCAGAAGACCAACCTCTGCCTACAAAGGGTTTTTGGTTTTTTTTTTTAAGTTGACCGTTCCTCTGTTGTGGAACCGGGGTTCGCTCCTTCTTTCTGGAAGCTGCCGCGTTGAATAAACGGCCAGAGTTTAAAGGGGGTGGGGGAATAAATTTGGGAGGTTGCCACTGAAGTCCAAAAGGAGGGATCAAGCGCGGCTTCGCCAGGATCGCATGACAGCTCCCCCCACTCCCTATATGAGATCAAAATATCAAGCCACCGTCTGCCACAAAAATAAAATGTGCTCGCTGGACACCAAATCCTGTCAAGCGGGGCCTGAGAGCAGCTGTTATTATTTTATTTTTTTCCAGGCTATGCTCCTCTCCAGTTTTGTTCTTGTGAAAAAAATATTCTTGTACACACCCTGGCTCTGCTAGTCCCCAGACAGCAAATGCTTCTAGTTTTTCCTACTATTTGCAGTTCGTCCTGGAATGACAGGGCAAACCATGGGGGGACGGCCGGGGGGGGGGGGAGAGACGGATGGCCTGAATCCTTCACGTTGCGCTTAAAGCAAAAATAAGAGAGAGCACACCCAGCCTTGGTTCAATCTGTCATGTTCGTTCAGTTTTTAACTTCGGGGAAATTTGCTGGTACTAATTTGCAGCAGATCAAACTTAACTGGGGGAGGAAGAGAGGCCTCCACACCTGCGATTCCTCAGGGCAAGCCACATAATAGCAGCAGGCAGAGATCAGCTGTTTTCTTTTTCTTCTTCTTTTTTTTAAACATCTGTCTGAACAGGTGGAGCCATGAAAGCTTGCATTAAACTATCATTAAGCCTTGCCAACAATTATGCCTCTAGGTTTACAGCTCAGATGGAAGGGGTGGGGGTGGGGGAAAGGCCTTTCCTTCATTCCCTCACCACCTTCCTCGCTCTTACCTTTAAAAACAAACCAAAAAAAAAAAAAGCAAAGAAAACAATATGCTCTAACAACTCCTGTTACAGAAGAGGCAAAATGGTTTTAAGAAGGAGTCCAACCGGTCTGTCTTGATCCTTCAGGTCCTCGCTTGTCAACGTTGCTCTCTCGCTAATCAAACTCCTTCGTCCCGGCCTTTTGTTTTCTCAAGTCGGAAATAAAGACTTGAAGCCCAGAAAATACACAGACACACACACACACACACACACACACACGTTTCCCCGAAAATAAGACTGGGTCTTATATTAATTTTTGCTCCAAGAGACGCATTAGGGCTTATTTTCTGGTTAGGTCTTATTTTGGGGGAGAAATGTACCCATCTGGCTGTCAATCTTAACTGGGGCTTATTTGGGGGATAGGGCTTATTTTACAAGCATCCTGAAAAATCAAGACCGGTTGGGTCTTATTTTCACGGAAGAGTGGGTACCCTACTCGGCAAAGATTTTTTGCCAAAGCAGAAATGGGAATGCGTTTTTAAAAAATTAAGCTAGCTTTCCTGTGACCTCAAACTACATTTGGATCGAAGCCATCTTGGAAAGCTGCTTTTAGAAGCTTGAGCAGCTGATAGGCAAAAGTTTTAACCCATAGCTCTGTGGTCTTCTCGGACCATGCCAAGCCAGCGTGAAACATGGAAACCTCTCACGACGTAAGGCACCTGTTCTAGAAGGAAGCCTGCCTTCCTACAACCACCTCAGTCAATCTCCTTCTTAACAGATGCTATGTAGGGCAGAACTGTGTACCTTGATGACCATTTAGGAGGGAAAGAGTCAAAAGAAAAGGTGTCAGGTAGGAAGCAGGTGTGTGCTTCAAGCAACTGACAGACTGACGTTTAGTTGTGCAAAAGGAGAAAGAGAAGTTGGGGCAACCAGGCTACCACCTACAGATTTCCCAAACCAAGAAATAGAGTGCTTGCTTGCTTGCTTTTCTCTTCTCCACCTTCTTTCTGGCTTTGTTAGTCACATCCTTTCAGCAAACAGACCCCCCACTACCCTCACTTGTCATCCATAAATCACATTTCCCCCCCCCCCACTTCTGCTGGCCCAGAGAAGAAAACTGAATCACGCTTTTTTTTTTTCATTTTCTTACCTGAAACAGGTGAAGAGCTGGTTAGTTCCAAGGTTGCAGAGTTCATTTTGCTACCGGGCTGTAAATGTAACTCCTCTTTCACTCCATTAAGGAGACATCCAGGCTCGGAGCTGGCTTGCACCAAGCAGGGGACTTCCACGGGATTTCCAGCGAGAGATTCCAGAGGGACATGTGCTTCTGCCGGCAATATCACTTGACCGGGCATTGGGTCAGCATTATCCAACAGATGATCAGGTTGCTGAGCAGCTTCTTTCGTTCCAACTTTGTCCGACTGCTCGGTCACAGGAAGAGCGCAGAGAGGCAAGGGAAGGGATTCTGGTTCATCTTGGCTAGTCCTCCTCCCGTTCCCTTCTTCCGACTCTCCCAGCTTCGTAACGTCCATTTCACAAGCCAACGAAAGCATTTCGGAACCGGAATCACAGTCACCAAGGGGCTCTTCAGCAATTGGCTGAAGCAATATTCGGGAAGGGATATTTTCCACTTCCCCCTCCTCCTCCCCCTCCTCCTCCTCCTCTCCATGCTGTGAAAGACCAGTTTCCATGGCCAGATCAAGAGCCGTCAGAGGAGCTTCGATCGCATCCAAGGTGCTGCCAGCTGGAGAGGCTGCCTGCCCAGCTGGACCAAGCTCAAGTCCCGGGTTCAGCATGATCTCAGGGGAAGGAGTCCTCCCGTTGCAAAGAGAAGCGCCTTTTGCTAAGCCAGGCTCTGGAGGAACATCTCTGACCGTCTCTACCTTTACTTGCTCCTCAGGTTCCAGACTGGTGGCTTTCTCCTTTAAGCCGGGCTCGGCATTGCTTCCATCCACCGGTTGCTCTTTACCCAGATCACAAGGAGGCGACTGCACAGGGACTCCCGGAAGGAAGCTGTCCTCTGTCTTGCCAAGCAGTTCCTTCTCGCTTTCAGGCAGCTGTGAAGAGCTGTGCTCCTTGTCTTCTTCCCAGCCAACTACCAGAGCAAGAGACGTGGCTGCCAGCTCACCTTGCTCTGGGCTCCCCTGTTCAGCCACTCCAGTCAGCTGCTCTGCTGCTTCTGCTGCCTCTGCTGTTATTGCTGCTCCTACTTCCTGGTTTTGTTCGGAGTCTTGATTAAGAGCAGCAGAGGGTGTGCCCATTAAATGCTCCTGAATACATTGGGTGCCCTCACCAGGCAAAGATAGGGCAAGGCTGTCCAACTGTGAAGGAGCTTCCTGGCCAACAGAGGCTGCTCTAGCATCGTCCTTCTGCGTAACGATCAACTGAGCCTCCTGAATAGCTTTCTCAACCAGCAAGGCTGATGTCAGAGCTATGCATTTTTGGAGGCTTTCGCCAGATTGACCCAGTTCCTCTTTGCTTCCTATCCTCTCTGCTGGTCCACAAAGAGGCTTCTCAAGATCCGAGGGCATCATCGTAAGAGAGTTGAGAACATCTGGAGGCGATTCAGGACCATCAACTGGATCTGCGTGCATCTGCAGTACAGAGGAACTCAACTCTTGGTCTTTGCCAAAATCCTGTTTTTTCTCATCCGGGTGTTCAACCAGAGACCCCTGACCAACTGTGGTAGGATCGGCATTTCCTTCAGTCTCTAATGGTGTCAGGTCAACTACTTTTTGCTCACTCTGCTCTGTAGCTGTGGTCTCTGGGATATCAGTTCCACCACAGGCAGCCTGGAGCTGCTCACCCGTTGGGCTCTTCCTGGGGTTTCCGACATTGCCATCTAGAGGACTACTCGGCCCTTTGCTGCTCAAATCCAAAGCACTGTTTTCAGGAGCCATGTCTGCATCTCTCTGTTGCCCTTGATCACTCACTTCCATCGCAGAACGATGCTCCAGAGAAAAGCCAACGGTGTCTTCAAGGTTTTTGGACAACGGTTCTATTCCAGGGTTTGGAGCAATGTTCTCCTTCTCCTTCGAAGTGTTTTTTGGTCCACTGTTGCTATGATTTTCTGCTCCGGTCTCTTTGTTCCTTCCATTGTCAATAGAACTAACATCTGCAGTAGCAACCACATCTACAAGACCTTCTGGCACTGAGGTTAGCTCATTCTCGTCTTTACAGGCAACAGTAGGGTCACCATTCCCAAGGAAAAAGACAGCAGGATTGCTTTGTGATGCAACAGATGATGGCAACCCTTCCATAGCTGTTGTCCCGAAAGGCTCCACATCAATGTCTCCATTTTCCATATACGGTTGGGACGTCACGTCTATGGCCCCTGTGCAGCTCTTGCATTCACTTTGTCCCATATTTACATTGCTGCCCCCGCAGGAAGCTGGGGATGTATTTTCAGTTACTCCTGATCCAGCCAGCTGCACTTCCTGGAAGAGATTATTTCCTTCACATTGGCTCCCTTGTTCCAAAGTAGCACCGGAAGAGCTCATTCCAACTTCCTTGTTGGGATTTCCAAAGGAGGGGAGGCCAGCAGCCTCACAGAAGGTCCTCTTGCTATCATCTTCTTCCAACACTACTACAACAGAGTCTCCAACAGAAGATAAACACTCCTCTTCCTCTTTGTGTGGCAATTTTTCACCCTGACAGGAAGACCTTTGGTTCTGCATTTCCTCCGACGTCTCTTGTGATGCGCCTAGAAGCTCTTCTGGTTGCTGGGAGGTGCCTTCCTTTGCAAGGCAAACAGGGGGCGAGATCTCTAGAGGATCAGAAGAAGCGTTTTGAGTTGCTTCAACCATCAATACATCCAACTCGTGTTCTGCAGAAGCTTCAGCAGCTTCAGGCCCAGGATCCAAACCACAGTCCTCACAGGTCTGCGCTGGACAACGGTCTTCATTCACATTCTAGAAAAAGAGAAGAGTTTTTATTATTATTTTTAAAAAGCAGGGAGCGGCTGCAATGTACCTTTTTCTTTTGAAAATCCAAATATAAGAAGAAGCAATTAAGTTGCAATATCTGCTTTGGTTTGTAACTTAACTAAGTAGCTAAGTTACTTTCTTCTCCAGCATCGTTGGCTGGAGACTCAAACTTGGTGGGAGGAAAAGACCATAGTACAGGTAGTTTTCAACTTGCAACCACAATTTCTGTTGTTAAATGAGACATTTGTTAATAGCAAGAGCACTTAAGACTTGTATGCCCCCTGAGATACGCACGATATCAGACCTCCGGACTTTTCGTCGGGCCCTGAAAATACACTTATTCCATCTAGCTGGGCTGGCTTGATCCCATCCTCTCAGTTTTTAATTTGAATTTGGTTTTAATTGGTTTGTTTTAAACTTGGGCCAAAATTATTTAATTGTTTTTTAAAATGTTTTTTAAATTTTATATGCTATGTTTTATCTTGGCTGTATACCACCCTGAGTCCCGCAGGAGAAGGGCAGTATAGAAATAAAATAAAATAAATAAAAATAAATAAATAAATAAATATACCGCTTCACAGGGCTTTTACAGCCCCCTCTAAGCAGTTTACAGAGTCAGCCTCTTGCCCCCAACAATCTGGGTCCTCATTTGACCCACCTCGGAAGGATGGAAGGCTGAGTCAACCTTGAGCCTGGTGAGATTCGAACTGCCAAATTGCAGGCAGCCAGCAGTCAGCAGAAGTAGCCTGCAGTACTGCACTCTAACCACTGCGCCACTGAGACTCACAATTAAGTGAGTTTTTCCCCATTTCATAACCTTTCGTAAAAAGAAATTGTTAAGTGGATCACTGCCGTTGGTAAGTTAGTAACACGATTGTAAAGTGACTCTGGCTTCCCTCTCTCGACTTTGCTCGTCAGAGGGTCGTGCAAGGTGATTCCATAACCTTGGGACACAGCAACGGTCGTAAGTATGAACCGGCTGCCAAGCATCTGAATGTTGATCACATGATCATGGGGATGCTACAAAGGTTGGAACTGTGAAAAAATGGTCATATGTCTCCTCGTGTCGTTGTAACTTTGAACAGTCGCTAAAAGGACTGTTGTAAGTCGAGGACTACCTGTATAGATACACCCATCCACTACCACCATGTTCCTTGCTGCTTTTGAGTCTGGGACTGCCACAGAGGAGAAGGGAGGTGGAGTTGCTCTGAAAACTGCCTCCTCCTATTCTCTAACAGGAAGTTTGGTGTTTTGTTTTGTTTTTCACTTTGGAAACCTGAATGACAATCACCCTTTCCTCTGTTCCAATTCCAAGCAAGTTTTCTTGCCTTCAGCTTCTTGCCTGAATTCTTTAGATAGATTCCACTAATAATTGACTAGACTAGACCAGCCTTACCTGACCAGGTACTCTCCCAGTGGGTTGGGACAGCATCTCCCATGCTGGCAGGGAATTCTTAGAATTGCAAACCACCTATCTATCTCTGGAAGGTATCAGGCTCTAGGTTAGTCACCCCAAAATTAGATGGGAATGGCTGGGGTTTTTTCCCCCTAGCTTCTTTTTCCTTTCCTTTTTTTTTTTAATTTGATTTATATGCCGCCCTTCTCCGGAGACTCAGGGCGGCTTACAATGTGCTAAGCAATAGCCTTCATCCTTTTTGTATATTTATACAAAGTCAGCTTATTGCCCCCACAACTGAGTCCTCAATTTACCTACCTTAGAAAGGATGGAAGGCTGAGTCAACCTTGAGCCTGGCGAGATTCGAACCTGCAGTAATTGCAGGCAGCTGATCTTAATAACAGGGTGCTTTAAACCACTGTACTACCAAGGCTCGTTTCTCCCAATCTTTCATCTCCCCCTCTCTCTTTCTCTCTCTCTCCCTCCCTCTCCTCTCCCTCTCTCCTTTCTCTCCCTTTCCTCTCCTTTCTTTCTTTCTCTCTCCTCTCCTCTCTCTCTTCTCTCTCTTTACCTCCCTCCCTCCCTTTCCTCTCCTCTCCTCTCTCTCCTCTATTTCTCTCTCTCTCCTCTCCTTTCTCTCTCCTTTCTTCTCTCTCTCTCCTCTCTCCCCACACTAATCCAGGAGGGGCCAATTTATATACATTTCTCTGATAAAGAAATAAAGGGAGACTAGTATAGATCTATTTCAAGCTATTTAGCTCTCATCAGCTAGCCATACCCTTAGTCGGATTCGAACTTAGACTGCCTGCATGTTAGGCAGTTGAATTAACCTCTGAGCCACAAGTTCTGAGCCACTGCATCCCTTTCGCCTTTCAGCTCCAATCCCCTGGCTCAAACTGATGAAGGGAGGAGAACTTGTGGCTCAGAGGTTAATACAACTGCCTAACATGCAGGCAGCCCAAGTTCGAACCCAGGTAAGTGTATGGCTAGCTGATAAGAGCTAAATAGCTTGAAATAGATCTATACTAGTCTCCCTTTATTTCTTTATCAGCGAAATATAAATTTGGTACAAAATGGTTTGTCATCAATGCGACTGAGGGCTCCTGGATTGGAGCTGAAAGGGGAAAGGGATGCAGTATGCTCCCTCCCACATGTTGGGGTAGACCAGGTGCCTCGATAGAAAAACACACCCACACCCATATATTATTATCAGGAGTCTGATCTCTTGCAAGCATTTCGAAATGAGGTTGGATGACATTAGCCTGAAGGTCCTGTGCCTTTATAAGGCCATTGGGTGACCAATTCAGCAAAGACCTCCTATGTACATATTCATTGGGGGGTGGGGGGGGACTCCTAAGTGCTGATCCACCCAAACACCCTCAGTCCCAACTGAGCCTCAAATAAAGAAAACTGCTGAAGACTTCAGCCCAACCACTTTGGCTGGGAGTCAGCCAGCAGCAGATGTAGACACAAACACTTGTGCTGGAAGGCAAAGTGACTGGGGGAAGGGAGGAAGGGAAGGAAGGAGAGAAAACGGAGGGTGGGGGGGAGAGGAGGAGAGAAAATTAAGATTTTACTGCCATCCTCTCAATGAAGTCATTCTGGTTCCCTAAGCTGAAAAAGACAGATCCTTCTTCTCCAGGAAGTGAAGCTCCATTCAGCTGACCCTGACTTAACTAAAACTGAAATCATTAAAGGCTCTGGCCCAGATTCAAATTAGATTAGATGTGAAACAAACCAGGTCTCTTGACAGAAGGCCACCTAAACATAGCTTTTCCAACCGGTGACACATGATGTATCCCCTCCAGTGCATTTGCTATCAGTTAATACCCAAACAAGACTTTTAATCTGGAAGGTCATTGGCTCTGTTTCACTCCTGGTGCTGTGAGCAATGGGGGAACCTAGGCAGCAAATTAAAAATATACCCTGTTTCCCCCAAAATAAGACATCCCCTCATAATAAGCCCAATCGGGCTTTTGAGCGCATGGCAATATGGCCAAGCGCTTATTTCAGAGTTCAAAAAAATATAAGACACGGTCTTATTTTCGGGGAAACATGGTACTGAGACTGTATTCACACCCTCTACTGAACCCAGATTAAAAGTAAAAGGTAAAAGTTCCCTTGCACAGATGTGCTAGTTGTTCCCGACTCTAGGGGGCGGTGCTCATCTCCGTTTCAAAGCCGAAGAGCCAGCGCTATCTGAAGATGTCTCCGTGGTCATGTGGCCGGCATGACTCAACGCCAAAGGTGCATGGAACCGGGCCGAACCAGGAGGAACCCACCACTGGTGGTGGGTAATCCAACACTGGGGGAATTTAATAAGAGACTGGACAACCATTTGTCTGAAATGGTATAGAGTTTCCTGCCTAAGCAGAGGGTTGGACTAGAAGATCTCCAAGGTCCCTTCTTACTCTCTTATTCTGTCTCCTAGCACAATTTCATCCCTGAACCAAAGCCTTGTAGTCTAACACTAGAATTCTATATTTTAGTTGCTTCGCTCCAGAAGTTAAAATAATTTACTTTCATTCACAATCACTTCTTCCACCCTTGACCTCTCCAATACCATCTCAGTTTTCTAATGATTATCATCACCTGCCTTCAATAATTCCTCCATTTGGGGGTCACTTCCTGCAGTATATATGTCAAGTTTCCAAAAGATGCCCTAATTAATTCATGAGCCATGATCCAAACTTCAAAGGAAATATAGTCATTTATTAGGAGCAACATTCCGGCAATACTCAGATGCAGTTAGGACTGATCCTACGTAGATTTACGTTCCCCTATGATCCTGTCTCTCCCCTCCTCTCTGGCCATGTCATAAATCACATTCTCCAATTAACCACTTTGGCTGGCTGTGAAACCGAACACCCTCCTTCTGATTGCGGTCAGAAAGAATGTATGGAATTCACTTCAGTTCTCCCTCCCTCCTGTTCATGGCAACTTGAAAGCTTTGCAAGTTGACAATATACACATTTTGATCATAAGGCCCCCGAGCAGGGGTGGGATTCAGCCGGTTTGGACTGGTTCAGGAAAACTGGTAGTTACGGCCAGCGGTTGGGTCCACTTACCCGCCCCGGTGCTATCCCGTCTTATACAATTGCCATGTTTTTGATATGGCACGCATGTGCGCCAGGCACAGGAGAGAAGTGAGTGTGCATGCAGGCACGCTCACATTTTCGATTCTGGGCGAACCGGTTGTTAAATTATGCAAAGCCCACCTCTGCCCCTGAGGGCATCCTCCTCCCAATTGTATTATTTACATGCATATCGTGCAACCACAGAAATAACAAGGAGGGGATCATTAAACATTCACAGATGCTTTTCCTAGCATCGTATTCCTCTCCCCCGTCTCATTAAACTGTTCGCATGCGATCCATATTCACAGCAATCAGGGATCCTGAATTGTGGTATCTGAGAGTGTTTAGGTCGGCTGTCAGAAGCAGAATGTTATCTCAAAGCAACTTATTCTCAAGAGATTATAAAAGAACAACGCAATAAAACTGTCTTCTTATTATAATCAAAACCAAACCTGTAATCCTATCAAGGTTTTTTTTAAAAAAAATAACAGCATGGTACTTATCAAAGCAATAAGACCATGACAAATCAGAATTATTCAGAATCCAGCACAGTTTTAAACCAATGAGCTAAGGCAGACCCTTTCCCTCACCGTACGCTGGAGATTCTGGATGAGCAGCTGCAGTCGAGCGATATCTTTCTCCATGTTCAATTGGTCTCCTTCCTTCATTTCAACTGTCAGAGTGTAAATGTTTAAGCCTTGGTGGTACTTGACGGAGGAGTCCCCAGAATGTACCATATGCGACAAGGTGCTCCAGGAATCCGGTTCATTGGCTTCTTCTCTGGAAAAGACGTGCACAACCAAACTCTCAAATTTTGAATTGGCTACGAAAGGCTGTGTCCTAACTAGAACGGATTATTAACAATCGATCAACCATTTGGCCCGCACTCTAGAATTTGAGAAATGATATCCAGCTGAAGATATTTCGGATTACTTGACAAAAGCAATCTATAACAGATGTGGGAAGAGTGTAGAGCAGGAGCTACTAACAAACCTTTAGGTGAACTTGTACAGAAGCTATCACATTTCAGTTTATAGGTCTAGTCTACAGGAGACAAAATACTTAGGTTCTTTCTCAGATGTGATGATGATGATGATGATGATGATGATGATGATGATGATGATGATTATATGAGTGGCTTGCCAACTCCTTCTTCCATCATGTTTTATGACTTCCCAGTGTAGCCTACAACATTCCAAAGTGGTCCCCCATTCAAATACTGACCAGAGCAAAATTATTCTCACAGCCAAGATTAATATATTTCCCTCTTTCACATCAGCATCTTTGGAGGAGAACCAGTTTTGAAACGAATACATCAGATGTGATATAATACACAACAGCCTTGGCTGAGATGATATCCCACAGCAAAGAAATATACATACTGTGATGTGCCACGATGTAAAAAAGATGTGGAGACTCCAGAAAGAGTGCAGAGAAAAGCAAAAAAGATGATGAGGGGACTGGAGGCTAAAACATATGAAGAACGGTTGCAGGAACTGGGTATGTCTACTTTAATGAAAAGAAGGACTAGGGGAGACATGATAGCAGTCTTCCAATAGCTCAGGGGTTGCCACAAAGAAGAGGGAGTCAAGCTATTCTCCAAAGCACCTGAGGATAGGACAAGAAGCAATGCGTGGAAACTAATCAAGGAGAGAAGCAACTTAGAACTAAGGAGAAATTTCCTGAGTTAGAACAATTAATCAGTGGAACAACTTGCCTCCAGAAGCTGTGAAGACTCCAACACTGGAAGTTTTTAAGAAGATGTTGGATAACCATTTGTCTGAAGTGGTGTAGGGTTTCCTACCTGAGCAGGGGGTTGGACTAGAAGACCTCCAAGCTCCCTTCCAACTCTGCTATTCTATTCTATTCTATTCTATTCTATTCTATTCTATTCTAGTCTATTCTATTCTATTCTATTCTATTCTATTCTATTCTCTCCACTAAGTGTTTTCCACCCCACATCAAACATGAAATCCAAATGTTCTTAGGTCTCAAGAGATACAGCTCCCATTCCCATTACTACCTAACCAGGTTCACAATCAACAGCAAAGTCATCAGAATAATAATTATAAACGCTGTTCTAGATTTAAGATTCCTATATGCAGGAATTTATATACAATTATGGTCTCTGGAATCTCTAACTGCACCATTGTTATCATAAACAAGAATACACTTCTCCGGGAATCTGGGTCAGAATGAACTTGGCAATTAGCCTTCTGTTCTGAAATGGAGGACCAGGTTGCTCTAATTAAGAGCAATTGATAGATTCGTTGCCTAAAGAAGCCAGCAACTTTCCTTTGGGTTGCTAATTTCAGGAAAAAAAACTGAAATTACCTCTCAATGCAAAAAATATGTGGATAATCCCCCCCAACGAATGACATCAAGCAAAATGCCCTAGGTCAAAATGCCTTGCAAAATTATGTGTTTTAGAAAAAGAAAGAAAATTTAATTGGATGGGGAGAAAGAAGTAGTTTCTTAAAGTTCTTCTGAACTGGAGTTGACAACTTTCTTCCAGTTCAGGACCACCCATTAAATACATATTTCAAACTGTTGCTTGGAGCTCTGGGGAGAAAGAGGTGAAATAAGAGAGTATTTTTTTTCCCCATCGAGGAGGCTTGGGGTTTTTAATAGCAGAAATGAGGGCTCTTGTGTAATATATTGGTATCTGATATTGCCCCTAAAACCACTCCTGTCTCCTAGTAAGGCACAACCAGGGATGGGCTGCTGAAGATTTGCAGGAGTTCAGGAGAACCTCTAGGTAAGTTTCTGTGTGGTTCAGAGAACTCCCAAATCCCACTCCTGACTGGCCCCGCCCGCCCCTCCCCGCCCATCCCAGGAGTCGCCACCAGAGGTGGGGTTCAGTTCTGGAGAACCGGTAGCGGAAATTTTGAGTAGTTCGGAGAACCAGTAAATACCACCTCTGACTGGTTCCGCCCTCATCTATTCTCTGCCTCCCGAGTCCCAGCTGATCGGGAGGAAATGGGGATTTTATAGTATCCTTCCCCTGGAGTGAGGTGGGAATGGAGATTTTACAGTATCCTTCCCCTGCCATGCTCACCATGCCACGCCCACCAAGCCATGCCACGCCCACCAAGCCGCACCCACAGAACCGGAGTAAAAATGTCGCTGGTTGCTACATAGCTGTTTTGGATGCAGGTAAATGCAGGGCACGTACGGAGGCTCGGGGAGGGCAAAAAACAGGCCTATTGGAAGTTCGGGAAGGCCAGAAACGGGCAAGGGCCTCCGGAGCCTGGGGAGACCGTTTTCACCCTCCTGGAGGCACAAAGAAATCCTCTGGAGCCCGGGGAGAGCAAAAATGCCTCCTCGCCATGGTTCAGGAGGCTGGCTAGGCCACGCCCACCACAGCCACACCCACCCAGCAACTGAGCAGAGAACCCCTTGTTAAAATTTTTGAAGCCCGCCCCCCGGGCACAATGGTCAGGTGCCACTCTCAAAGGTCCAAGCTCCGGACCTAAACAAAAACAGAAGCTTACTCACTCTGGAACCAAAAAAAAAAGGGGGAGGGGGATTTATTTAGGCCAGACTGCCGGCACGCAATGAGTCCGCAAACTCTTGAGCAGCCGGGTAGGCTCTGATTTCTTTATCCGCCACCCACGAGGCTTCCATTAATAGGTGTCAATGGTTTGACAATCACCTTATGGTGTGCACCAAGGGGCTACGTGCAACCCCAAAGTTGTCCACCTTTGTCTTAGAACTTTCTCAGGTCCACCAACATTGCACTGAATGGCAAAACACTTGCAAAACCCGCTTGGGTTGACTTACAGGCAGAAAAGAAGACCATCAAGAAAGTTAGAAGACCAAAAAAAATGGCCTTTCTTAAGTAGGCAATTAGCTCAGGATTGCTATATTGATCAGTTATATCAGCCCTGAGTTCCTAGTCCCAGGAACTGGGTATGTCTAGTTTAATGCAAAGAAGGACTAGGGGAGACATGATAGCAGTCTTCCAATATCTCAGGGGCTGCCACAAAGAAGAGGGGGTCAAGCTGTTCTCCAAAGCACCTGAGGGCAGGACAAGAAGCAACGGGTGGAAACTAATCAAGGAGAGAAGCAACTTAGAACTAAGGAGAAATTTCCTGACAGTGAGAACAATTAATCAGTGGAAAAACTTGCCTCCAGAAGTTGTGAATGCTCCAACACTGGAAGTTTTTAAGAAGATGTTGGATAACCATTTGTCTGAAGTGGTGTAGGGTTTCCTACCTGAGCAGGGGGTTGGACTAGAAGACCTCCAAGGTCCCTTCCAACTCTGTTATTCTATTCTATTCTACTCCTAACTGGAGCACTCTCTAGAAACCGAGGAGGAAGTGACTCAAGCTAAACAGATCCTTGTCTGAATGGATGACTATTTAGGAATCAGCATACGAGGCAAGAGATAAATGCACAAAGCAAAAAAAAAAAAAAAGGCAAAATGCTAATCAAAATCTGTGGTCCTTACTTGGTCAGGATGTGATGCAGTTTCTGGTAGCCCCTCTCCAGGGCTAAGCTCACCGGTGTGGCTCCTTCACTGTTGGGAACGGTCACAGCGCTTCTGCCACCTGGTTGCTTCAACAGAAACCACGTCAGCCGCAGCAAACCGAGTCTGGCTGCAAAATGCAACAACGTCTCCCGGGGAACATTTTCTGAGAAACCAAAGCAGAAAGAAAAAAGGCTTCAGCCTCCAGGTTCATATATATCAGAGGGTGTCTCGAAACTTCCCACTAGACCAGAGGTCTTCAAACTTGGCAACTTCTGGACTTCAACTCTCAGAATTCTCCAGCCAGCTATTCCGGGAGTTGAAGTCCAGAAGTCTTAAAGTTTGCCAAGTTTGAAGACCTCTGCACTAGACGCTGTCTCATTTGGAGCATGAGAGTTGACACCTCAGTCAGGGTTCACAGTGAACCCTCAAAAGAGGCTGGGTTTCCCCAACTGTGGGTGGGGAGTGGGGGAGACAACCGAGCTGAGACGACGGAATCAAACTCAGAGGGCACATGAATGATCAGACCTGTGACACCTTCTTTCCTTTCCATTCTTGTCATTTTTTTTATTTATTTATTATTTATATGCCGCCCTTCTCCGGAGACTCAGGGCGGCTTACAATGCGTTAAGCAATAGCCTTCATACTTTTGTATATTTTTATACAAAGTCAGCTTATTGCCCCCACAAACTGGGTCCTCATTTAACCTACCTTAGAAAGGATGGAAGGCTGAGTCAACCTTGAGCCTGGTAAGATTCGAACCTGCAGTAATTGCAGGCAGCTGTGTTAATAACAGGGTGCTTTAAACCACTGTACTACCAAGGCTCTATTCTTCATTTCCACCATCATTTTGACAGAAGAGTAGCGTCTAGCAAGGGGATCTATTGAGCATCAAACAGCGCCCTCTGTCTGCCGTTCACCACCTTCTCAAAGCAATCCATTCCGCTTCCAAACTTCATCATCAAACTTACTTCCAACTTCATCATCAAACCTGGCTTTGCCAGTCAGAAGGGAGGGTCACACAGCACAGGAAACCTTCAGTCACCCCAGCGGCTTCTGTGATTTCAGCCAACGTGACTCACCTACCGTCATGAACGCACACAGATTTGTTCCACGGCAATATCAGCCTTTCAAACTACATCAAGAGTTTTTTGTTTCAATGTGCAGGAATTAACCAAGATTGGAACAAGAGAAGTACATACATTAGATTAGATTATCAGAGTTGGAAGGGACTTTGTAGGTCATCTAGTCCAACCCCCCACCCAAACAGGAGACCCCTACACCATTTCTGACAGATGGCGGTCTAGTCATTTGCAGCCCTGGGGACTGGGAGCTGCGTCCTGTCATCCTAAAAAATGAAATTTGAGCTCTGCAGAAGCTCAACCTTGTATATCACAGAAGCCCTATGAATAGTAGCCGGGTTTTTTTTTTTTTTTTAAAGTTAAAAAGAAAATATCAAGCACTGCATGTGACCGATTTGCAGCTAAAATCATTTTGTTGATTCGTTCTTGGAAGACGAGTCTGTTCTTGTTTTTTCTTGTTTAAATCCCGTTGGCCATTTTGAGCAGCATTTCATCAAGAGTAATAAGTAAATTAGAAAGCTTTTCTCCTCTTTTTCTTTCTTTCTTTTTTTTTTTCAGATTTTATTTCATTCTCACAACTCACTCGAGAGAGAGAGTTAACTTCTTCCTGGCGTAAATCTGTCAGCCCTATTTTATGTGTAAAAATTAAAACCAGACAAAATTGGGGCCGAGAAATGGCAGCGGAGTGACCGCAGAGAGGTCCCCACCTAGAAAATTTCTAAATGGCATAAGCATGTTGGTGCCTATATATGCTCAGTTAGGAAAAGCAATATTGTTATTGCTTTGAGTCACGTAACATTTTATTTCCTGCGTAAATTTAAGCTGCCCTTAAGAGTCAAAAGAGCTGCAGGATCTTGCAGTGCTAAATATATCTGGATTAAATTTTGGCAGGAAGACACTATGGCCTCAGCCTGGTATCAGCTAAGAAGGACTTACTGCTCAGAGTCGGCCTTAAAGCAGTTCTAGAGCTGTTTGAAGAAAGGATTATTTATTTATTATTTATTTATTGGTTCGATTTATATGCCGCCCTTCTCCGGAGACTCAGGGCGGTTTACAATGCATTAAGCAATAGCCTTCATGCTTTTGTATATACCTGCTTAGTAGGGCTTTTGCCCCCCTTCCCCCAAGCGGTGTTCTTTTTTATTCAAAGTCAGCTTATTGCCCCCACAAACCGGGTCCTCATTTTACCTACCTTCGAAAGGATGGAAGGCTGAGTCAACCTTGAGCCTGGTGAGATTTGAATTTACAGTAATTGCAGGCAGCTGGTGTTATCTTAACAGTGCTTTAGTCTGCTGCGCCACCAAGGCTCTTATTGAATAATTGAGAAAAAATGAGAATAAGACTTATCTTCCAAGAATGACCGATCGATTGATCTCAATGCATTTATATGCCCCTGCAATCAACAATGGATCTCGATAGTGTTGACAATTAAAAAAATAAAACAGTACCAAAACAAATAGAGGTGTATCCGAGTTGTGGCTGCTCCATCATTGGAGGCTTTTAAGAAGAGGTTGGACAGCCATTTGTCTGAAATGGTTTAGATTCTTCTGCTTGGGTAAGGGATTGGAACGGAAGACCTCCGGCATCCCTTCCAACTCTGTGATTCTCTTCTATTATTCTGTTATTCCTTCTATGATCAGATATATCCATCCCATCAAGCCCAAAGGAAGTCCAGAGTGATATAGGATCGCCTACCACAGGCAGCGGTTGGACTAGAAGACTAGATCTCCAAGTCCCTTCCAACCCTATTGTTTTATGTTCTAGGACTGTGATGGTGAACCTTTGGCAGGCATGCCATAGGTGGCACATAGAGCCATCTCTGTGGGCACACTAGCCGACGCCCAGGTCAACTCCACTGGTGCCTCCTGCTGGCCAGTTGATTTTTGGGTCTCTGCCAGGAGGGGCGTGTGCATGCGTGGGGTGGGGTTGCGTGCTGCATGCATGATGGGGGGGTCACACACGCATGCACATTCGCATGGGGGGGTGCAGCACACCCGTGCCCCATTTTTTGGTCCCAGGAAGCTTCAGGGAGGCCTGCTAGCACCAAAATGGGGGTCGCGCATGAATGAGCAGGGGGGGCAGGGGAGTGTGTGGGGGTCATGTGCACATGCGCAGGGTGGGACCTGCGGGGGGAGGCATTGCATTATGGGTGTTGGCACGTGCACATGTGTGCTTTCGGCACCCGAGGGAAAAAAAGGTTCGCCATCCCTGTTCTATGGATCTAAAATTTCCAAAATCAATACATTATAAAATCATCAAGCACATGAGTTCCGAGGCCGATAGATAGCTAATTCTTGTTGTCCCGTTCCAAGGTGTTCCACCAAATTCTGATTGAAAAGGTGCAAGCGACCACAATGAGCACAATCTGGGAAGTGCAGTGGAGCATTGTGGCAGGCAGATCAGAGTTTGCTAATGAATGTGAGAAAGCTGTTGACCAGGAGTGGGCTTCAAAAATTTTATCACATTTTATTCTCTGCCCGGTGGCTGGGTGGGCATGACCATGGTGGGCGTGGCCTAGTTGGCCTCCTGCTCCACGGCAGGGATGGGTGGGTCATTTTTGCCCTCCCTGGGCTCTGGAGGCTTTCATCGAGCCTCCAGGAGGGCGAAAACGGCCTCCCCAGGCTCTGGAGACTCTCTGGAGGCTGCAAAACGGGCCCGTTTCTGGCCTTCCCGAACTTCCAGTAGGCCCATTTTTTGCCCTCCTTGAGCCTCCATGCACGCCCTGCACTTATCTGCATCCAAAACAGACCGCGTGGGGACTCCTGGGAGGGGAGGGCGGGGCCAGCCAGGAGTGAGATTTAGAGGTTCTCTGAAGTGCACAGAATTTTAGCTAGAGGTTCTCCCGAACCCCAACAGCCCACCCCTGCTGTTGACAGTGCGAGCAGGCTTGGGTTTGGAATGCATTGCACAAATATGGAATTCCAAGTTGATGGTTAAGTAGGATAAGAGTGGCCTGTAAGCTTTATTAAAACACATATAAAAACATATAAGAACATTTACACAACAAACATATATGTTTTAATAAAGTTTATAAATTTTAAAAATCGGAAAAAAAAAGAGAGAGAGTGGCCTGTAAGCTAAGTCAACGATGCATGAGAATAAACGGAATGCTTAAAGAATGGGAGTAAACAGGGCAAGATAAGGATAAGTGATGTCATTGACTGATCATTGACTGATCATTGAATGTATGTATACATAATGCCATTCACCCCAAAAGCAAATAGCAAGGAAACGAATCTCTGGAAAGGACAAACAAATTATGGCCAAACTGTTCAGCCAGCTGCATGCTACCACCCCAGAGAAAGCAACCAGTCAAAGAATAACTACCACAACGTGACCGCAAAGAACAGTGGATAAAAATATGAAATAAAGATACAGGTGGTTAGGGAAAAGAAAAGCAGGCCCATGGATATTGTAGTAGCAATGAGGAACCAAAGGTGCTTTTTTTTCAAATGGCAACTGGACTTTTTTGTTTTTTCCCTTGAAGATGTTTCACTTCTCCTCCAAGAAGCTTCTTCAGTTCTGACTGAATGGTGGGGGGATTGGAACTGAAGCAGCTTCTGGGATTAGAAGCGAAACGTCTTCAAGGAAAAACCAAGGAAGTCCAGCTGCCTTTTGAAAAAAAAACATCTTTGGGGCAACCATGACCTGGATGATTCAGAATTTCCAATAGTCAAAAGTGGAACCATTAATTTAATCAGGGGTGAAATCCAGCAGGTTCTGACAAGTTCTGGAGAACCGGTAGCGGACATTTTGAGTAGTTCAGAGAACCGGCAAATACCACCTCCGGCTGGCCCCAGAGTGGGATGGGAATGGAGATTTTGTAGTATCCTTCCCCTGGAGTGGGGTGGGAATGGAGATTTTTTTTTATTTTAATTTGATTTATATTTTATTTATATTTATTTTGCAGTATCCTTCCACTGGAGTGGGGTGGGAATGGAGATTTTGCAGTATCCTTCCCCTGCCATGCTCCCCAAGCCACACCATGCCCACCAAGCCACGCCCACAGAACCGGTAGCAAAAAAAATTGGATTTCACCACTGAATTTAAGGTTTTTATACCCAAAAGGTAGTGCTCTCTTTCTTTCTTTCTCTTTCTCTCTCTCTCTCTCTCTCTTTCAGGAAGGAACTGTCTTGTTCTCATTCATGACACTTCAACTGTCTTGACAGTCATTTTGGTTAACGCACAGGATAAAAATGCTACAGATAACATCTACCAAAACTAGCAACAACAGAATCGTTTGACTGAGATTTGTTTCTGTGGCGTGGCATACAATGCAAATTGCTTAGAAAGCTAATCCGCGCAGACAAACAGGGTACTAATAGAATAAATCAGGTTTATGGAAAACAGATTCAGCAGCTGCATTTTGCAGGGAGAAATTCAGTCCGGTCTGTCGAAAATATGACGTGGGAACCCGGCTCGTAAGTTTGATTATCGCCGTAATAATCCAATCTGCAGCACGCGCCCAAAGCATTACCAAAACCTTACCGTTGAGACTGTGGTCTGTTCCCAACACGTTCCACTCGGTCGGCAGCTTCAGGTGACGAAACGCCAAAGTTACTTTCTCATCCAGAAAATCTAAGTCCCCGGTAGGTGGCCTGGAACGGTCCAGGAAACGTGTAAAGTTTAACGCTTGCTGGTTTCCAGCACACGATGCCAGGAATTGCGCCGCATCGTAAGTTTCATCCTGGATGAATTGCAAGCTCTCTTCAGCCACCACCAGAAGAGGGTGACCTTGCTTTGTGGCACAGAGAGAGACTTTCACCGTCTCGCAACAGTCATGTCCTGCGGGGGTTTGAAAAAATGGACCGAAATTAAGACATTTTCATTCTACTTTTTCCATGTCCTTCCATCTTCATCATGGGTGTGCAACGTTTTCTGAGCCAGGGGCTGCACAAAGTCCTTGGAAGAGCCCACCAGAGGCCAGGTTCAAAGAAAGGGACAAGACCAAGTCTACGTTCATTTCATTTTCATTAAAACTGCATCGGTTAAACGTCCCTTCGCCGTGAAATGGGCAGCATTAAAAATAATAATAATAATAAATTAAATAAATAAATACAGCCAATGCACGATTGTTTTGGCCTCCGTTGTCGTTGTAAGTTGAGGAGTACTTGATTTTAGCTTTCTCCTGAGTCAGGGAGTAGGGCTATGGGTCATCAGGACATTCAAACCTGGTCTAGCTATCAAAACCAATCAAGATGAGGAATGCTACCCTTTCAAACATTTTGAGCAAAAAGGGAGGAAGCTGAAATATTACTGTGTTTCCCCGAAAATAAGACCCTGTCTTATTTTTATTTTTATGTTTTGAACCCTGAAATAGGCGCTTGGCCTTATTGCCATGCTCTCAAAATTGGGCTTATTATCAGGGGATGTCTTATTTTGGGGGAAAATGGGGTAGGATTGTACCAAACCAAGCAAAATGAGGATTATATAGCGTGTACCAACTCAAATTCCTCTTCCCTTTGAAGGTTTCCTATTTTCAAAACCAGCAGTGTTTTATTGGTGGATCAAGGCCTCGCTTCTCCTCCTTTCTTGTACCCCATTGCAGTCACCACCCTCCACACCCAAACTGCAAACTATTTCAGTCCCTTGTTGCGTGAATCAACATTCCCCCACCTCTCCCGCCTCCTTCCTCTCTATTTTTAATTACATCAATGAACTCAAATGACGTTTCCTTCTCCAGAAAAACAGACTTGAACAATTCACAGCTGGACACTGGCAGCTGGGAAAAATCCTTTCAGGGTAACATGGCAAAAACAATTCATTCACTATTGAAGAGGAAAACTGTGAAGCAGGAATTGGAGCTCTTTTAAGTTCTCAGAACGAAGATAGCCACAGTCACCATACTTGAGTTTTCATAAGCAAAGAGGTAACTGGAATTAAGAATCCAAGTGGAAGAAGCTGAAAAGGTGCTATTTGTAGCTTCCCAACCTAATTCTGTTCAAAGATAAATGACAAGTAGATAGACTCCATGATCAAGTGACTAGGGCCATGATGGCAAACATATGGCACGAGTGCCACAGCTGGCACGCGGAGCCATTTCTGCAGGAACATGAGCTGTCATCCAACTTAGGTCCCCCCTGCGTGCGCCTCCTGCTGGCCAGCTGATTTTTGGGATGCGCGGGGGGCGAGTTGCATGTGGGAGACATGTGCGCACATGTGGGGGTCACACGTGAATGCGCAAGGGTTGTGCATGCATGTGGGGGGGGTGCGGGGAGGTGTGACGTCTCCCCCATGGCTCATTTTTGGGCCCAGAAGGGAAGCCTACTAGGCCCAAAATGGGGGATGGGGGTAGCACGTGTATGGTTGGTAGTGCGGGAGAGTGACATGTTCATGCGCGGGGGAGCGTGGGGAGTCGTGTGCGCATGCATGGGGGGCGCATTGCATCATGGGTGCCAGCACGCATGCACACTTTTGGCACATGAAGAGAAAAGGGTTAGCCATCACTGGAGAAATGGATGATAAAGATATTATCACTGCCAACAACTCTTCAAATAGTTTGAATTAAAAGATGCTGTTCTCTCCCTTCTTCAGCCAGCCACCCCAATGACTCAGACAACCTGCGGAAGTAGCAAAATGGGACACAGGTTTTATTTGTTATATTATTTATACAGCTACCCATACCACAGCCGAATCTGGGTGGCATACAAGGTTTAAAACAACAGTTATAACATACAGAAAATGATGCACCAGTTTAAAACAGTCAACCTCAGTTCACAGAAACCACATCAGCTCATCTAATCTCCTGCCCAAAATACTTAGGGAAATAGATGTTCAAAGTCTACTGAAAACTAACAGAATCAGGGTCATCCAGATTTATGGAGAGATGCTGTCCTGGATGGATGGATGGATGGATGGATGGATGGATGGATGGATGGAGAGAGAGAAAGGGAGAGAGAGAGAGAGAGAGAGATTAGTGGGTGGGTGGATGGATGGATGGATGGATGGATGGATGGATGGATGGAAAGAGAGAGAGAGAGAGAGAGATTAGTGGATGGATGGATGGATGGATGGATGGATGGATGGATGGATGGAGAGAGAGAGAGAGAGAGATTAGTGGATGGATGGATGGAGAGAGAGAGAGAGATTAGTGGATGGATAGATGGATGGATGGAGAGAGAGAGAGAGAGAGAGAGATTAATGGATCGATGGAGAGAGGGAGGGAGGGAGGGAGAGAGAGAGATTAGTGGATGGAGAGAGAGAGAGAGAGAGAGAGAGAGAGATTAGTGGATGGATGGATGGATGGAGAGAGAAAGAGAGAAAGAGAGAGAGAGATTGTTGCTCTTCTCTGCACTCTTTCTAGAGTCTCAACATCTTTTTTACATCGTGGCAACCAAAACTGAATGCAATATTCCAAGTGTGGCC